>NW_028261382.1:74423760-74510588 GCF_051295495.1 Thamnophis sirtalis
ATTATCCAAACTGAGTAACATCATCAGTAGTAGGGAGTGAGGTTTAAGGAGGAGGAGGGAGGAGATGATAACAACTGTGGGATCCTTGGTGCTCTCTGAGTTTGGTTGTTTTCTGGCAGACATTTCATTACCCAAATAGGTAACATCATCAGTATTACAGGGAGTGAGGTTTGAGGAGGAAGAGATAAGGAGGTGGAGGAGGAGGTGGTGGTAGAGGAGGAGATTAAGACAACTGTGGGATCTTTGCTACTCTCTGGTTGTTTTCCTACAGACGTCTCATTACCCAAAGTAGGCCACCTCAGCTGATCATCATTAGCAATTTGGGTAATGAAACGTCTGCAAGAAAACAACCAAGCTCAGCGGGAGGCCTCCGAGTGGAGTTCGGTCCTGCTGAGGCCTGACCATCCCCTCCTGTTTCTGCTTTCGGAGGCCTCCAACTTCCCGATGGGAAGCAAGCTCTGGAAGTCTGCAAAGTCAGCCTAAAGCCTGACCCTGGAATTCATTCTCATGAGCAAATGCTGGTTTCCCCCTTCTGGAAAGGCTTATCTCCTGCCTGTTCTCTCCGTGGTGCATCACTAGCAATTTCCAAGAATTAATTTGGAGAGAGGGCTGGGGAAGAGATGCTGATAGTGCCTGGGTTTAATGGATACTGCAAAGAGGCCGAAGATACAAGCAGACATCCACCTTAGAATAAAATAGGAGCTGGAAGGGACCTTGGAGGTCTTCTAGTCCAGCCCCCTGCTCAAGCAGGAGACCCTATATCATTTCAGATAAATATTTGTTCAATCTCTTCTTAAAAACCTCCAGTGATGAAGCACCCATGATTTCTGGAGGCAAGCTGTTCCATTTGGTTAATTGTTCTCACTTTTAGGAAGTTTTTTCTTAATTCCAGTTGCTTCTCTCCTTGGTTAGTTTTCATCCACTGTTTCTTGTCTTGCCTTCAGATGCTTTGGAGAATAAATTGACCCCCTTCTTTGTGGTAGCTCCTTAAATACTGGAATATGATGGATAGATTTTCTCTGTGTTGATCAGGTCCTTCACTTCTTCCAATGGTGCCCCATTGTGACTGAGTCTATGCCCTTTACTCCTCCTCCTCCTCCTCCTCCTCCTCCTCCTCCTCCTCCTCCTCCTCCTCCTCCTCCTCCTCCTCCTCTTCTTCTTCTTCTTCTTCTTCTCCTCCTCCTCCTCCTCCTTCTCCTACTTCTACTTCTCCTCCTCCCCCTCCTCCTTTTCCCCCTCCTCCCCCTCTTCTTCCTTTCTTCCTCCTCCTCCTTCCTCCTCTTCTTTCTTCTCCTCCCCTCCCCCTCTCCATCTCTTTCTCCTGCTTCTTCTGCTTCTCCTCCTCCTCTCTTCTTCCTTCTTCTCCTCCTTCTTCCTTCACCTCCTCCTCCTCTTTCTTCCTCCTCCTCCTCCTCCCTTCTACATTTCCCAGCATTAGAACCTCCCTAGAGAACTGGGTCTTTCTACAAAGGTGCCCAAAAGTAGGATAATTTTAGCCCGGTCATTGGTACCTGGAGAGAAAACTCTGGGTTGATGTGTTCAATGATCCATTGGTTTGTTTTCATAGCTGTCCACCATAATCTCTGGAGTCTTCTCTACCACCAAGGTTCAAAAGCATCAATATTCTTCCTCTCCTGCTTTTTCAAACTGGTTTCAACTTAATCCTTAGAAAACCGTGATCTTTTACATGCACGTCATTCATTTCTGAAATGAACTTTCTCAATAAGATGGAGCAATGCTTTTACATATGCTTGAAGTTTAATGAGAAGCTTAAGGATTAAGTAAATCTTATATTGACATTATATAGATTATTTTTTCTCTCTCTTTTTCCAAGCATTTTTTTTCTGCCTTTATGCTCTGTTTACTTTAATCAGTGCAAGTGATGCCATTTTTGTACTGTACAATCACTGCCTTTGTTTATTTGTTATACTTCTACCAACACAACACTCCTAAACAAAACCGAGCCAATTTAATGAGACTTCCACACAGTCGTCTTTGTGAGAATTCAGAAAGTGACACTAAGTTGAAGCCATTCCTGTGGTGGAGCTAGGAGCCCAATGATTCATCTAGAGAGTGGGCGGCAATCACATTCAAAGGTCAAGGAAGACTTACCCAGGTTCATTGAGGGACCAAGAATTAAGGAGAAACTTCTTAACAGTGAGGACAATTAGCCAGTGGAACAGCTTGCCTCCAGAAGTTGTGGGTGCTTCATCATTGGAGGTTTTTAAAGAAAAGTCTGGACAGTCACTTGTCTGAAATGATATAGGTTCTCCTGTTTGAGGAGGGAGCTGGACTAGAAGACCTCCAACTTCAAGATCCCTTCCAGCTCTATTCTATTCTCTATCCTATTCTGCCCTGCCCTATCCTGTCCTATTCTAGTCTGTATCCTATTCCTTATTGTATTATAATTCTAATTTTATTCTAGTCTCTATTTGTAGTCTATGCTGTATTGTAATTCTATATTCTATTCTGTTCTGTTCTATTTTCTATCCTATCCTGTCCTGTCCTGTTCTATTCTATATTGTATTCCTTATTGTATTCTAATTCTATTCTATCTGTATTTTGTAGTCTATGCTGTATTATAATTCTATATTCTATTCTATCCTATCCTGTCCTGTCCTATTCTATTCTATTCTATATTGTATTCTTTATTGTATTCTAATTCTATTCTCTATTTTGTAGTCTTTTCTCTACTGTAATTCTATTCTATTCTATTCCTTATTCTATTCTATTCTATTAATTTTCTTCTATTCTATTCTACTCTGTTCTGTTCTGTTCTGTTCTGTTCTACTTTACTCTATTCCCTATTCTATTCTATTCTATTCTATTCTATTCTATTCTACCTATTTCTATTCTATTCCACTCCACTCCACGCCACTCCATTCCACTCTACTCTACTGTTGTTAGACAGTTGTAAATGTCCCAGTTGAAGAAAATTGGAATTAACGTGATCCAATTCTGCATTCTAACCACTGCACCATCACAGCTGTCATCATGCCAAAGACTAACAGCCAAAATATACTATATCTATCTGCTAGTTACGGCTAAAGCAAGTTTTAAAACCTCAAGTTGCCAAGAAGTAAATCTGTTTGTTCAGTGGTGGGCGCATTGTCATAGCGATGACCTCAAAATATAATGAGTATTTCACAAATAGCAGCATCTCCAGCTGTATACAATTTTCCTGACTTCCAGGGTTTTTGATAAAATTGGCATGATATACACCCCCATAAAGTCGCAGTGGAGAAGTTCGTATCCCAACTTCCATGCGGCCAAAAACATCCACAGAGGTGGACAAAATTCTAAAATAAGAAAAAGCATTAAGCTTATCTTGTTGTTTGGTGTCAAGACAATATATATTTGAGGATCAGCCCAATATCAGAGACCCTGGAGATATTAGGAAGTGGATGGAGATGTTGTGGCCCACCAGAGGCCAGCAGAGCTGGCAGCAGATTCGGACAGTGAGGAGGTTGGGGAGGCACATGGGCCGGTCCTGGAGTCTGGAGAAGGCTCCGATCAGGGCTCTGTATCGGAGGCAGAGAGCGGTCCAGAACCGTATACAGTTATCAGCTGCCTTCAGAGTCAGACATCAGTGGGGCAGGACGAACAGCTGAATCCTGTTCCCAGTGTGCACATGAGCAGAGTTGCCAGATGAAGGGAACAACTAAGGAAAAAGGGTCAACTTGGGAGTAAGGCCATAGGTGGATGATGAAGGGCCCCTCCCAGAGGAAATAAAAGAGGAGCGAAAGGGGAGAGGAGTTTGCAGGAGTCCATTAGTTCGCTTAATTGGTTGGTGACTCTCCGAGGCTCCTTCCCAGGTTTTACAGATGTCAGCCTGGCAGCTCTCCAAGCCAGAGAAGGTCTGTGACCGTAAATCCTCCCTTGAAAGACTTTGCTGGATGTGAATGAGCAGAATTCACAGTCAATTGATAAAAGGTTTTTTTGTTGTTGAGACCAGGAGTTTGCTACATGCTCTTGGGAAGCCTCGGTCAAAACAGGAGAATCCATAAGGATGCAGTTTATAGCATCCAACGTTTCTTCCAGGCAGAAAGAATGGGGGGCAAATCTATCTTTCACAGTTAAAAATAGCAAGCCACCCAGAGCCAATGCATTTAGCCAGCAATTAATTACTTGAATCCATTCCCTTTCATTGACTGTTGCTCTCCTAATCCCTAAACATAATACCATTCTTGATAACTAAGAAGGAGACCCTCGAGAAGGCTGGCTGTGCTACTTCCTCCGGTTCATAATCTTTAGAACGCTGACTTGAGCCAAGTATATTATTTGAGTCACTAGTCTGCCATCAAATATCTTAGTGACACATGATTATGCAATCAATGTGTTGGAATGCCCAGCTTCGAGGAATTCCTTAGCATTTACTAAAGGTAAAAGTTCTCCTCGCAGATATGTGCTAGTCGTTCCTGACTCTAGAGGGCAGTGCTCATCTCTGTTTCAAAGCTGAAGAGCCAGCGCTGTCTGAAGACATCTCCATGGTCATGTGACCGGCATGACTAAATGCCGAAGGCACACGGAACGCTGTTCTATTTTTTATCCTATCCTATCCTGTCCTATACTATTCTGTATTCCTTATTGTATTCTAATTCTAATTGTATCCTATTCTCTATTTTGTAGTCTTTTCTCTATTGTAATTCTATTCATTTTCTTATATTATATTCTAGTCTGTTTCATAGTCTATTCTAATTCTAATTCTATTCTATACTCTACTTTACTCTACTCTACACTACTGTAAATGTCCCAGGTGAAGAAGTCCTCCTTTTCTCTAGACACCAAAGATGGTTCCTATTTTTTCTACTTGCATTTTTTACGTACTTTTGAACTGCTGGGTTGGCAGAAGCTGGGACAAGTAACGGGAGCTCAATCTGTTACGTGGCGTTAGGGATTCGAACCGCCAAACTGCCAACCTTTCTGATCGACAAGCTCAGCGTCTTAGCCACTGAGCCACTCTAGTAGTATTTAGTAGTATTTAATAGTAGCATTTACTACTTCTGTTCTATTTGTGTCTTTTAAAAAATTCACTTGCACAGAAAACTACCGCCAGGTACTTCAGAGGCATAAGTTGTTCAGCCTTATCTCTTTATTCGCCTGCTGTGTTTAACTGGATTTCATTGCAATCAAATCAATCTTTATCACAATCACAGCCCAACACAAACCCTTAAATTTAGTCTTCTGGTAATTGACGCTCAGGCATCGCTGGGCACCAAAGATGACAAGAGAACCTTGGTATCTCTTCAGTCCAATTAAACTGCTTGAAAGGGTCACGGTGTCATCTGCGTAGGAAGTACACGGCGATGGCCGGGCACTGAGGTGGTTGAAAGGCCCCCTCGGCGAAGCTGTGCATCACACGGAGAACATTGAAATGAAGTAGAAGAGGCACCGATTCACATTCGTCCTGAGCAGCCATAGGATTGGCTGGTTGGACATAATGGTTGCATTTCACTTGCACAAAGGGAAGAAAATCAAAGAGCTTACTGACATAGGATAGGATAGACATTGGAATGAAGAATAGAATAGAATAATGAATAGAATAATGAATAGAATAGAATAGACATTGGAATGAAGAATAGAATAGAATAGAATAATGAATAGAATAATGAATAGAATGGAATAGAATAGACATTGGAATGAAGAATAGAATAATGAATAGAATAGAATAATGAGTAGAATAGAATAATGAATAGAATAGAACAGAATAGAATTAGAATACAGTAAGGAATAGGATACAGAATAGAATAGAATAGAATAGACTATGAAACAGACTAGAATATAATATAAGAAAATGAATAGAATAGAATTACAATACAGAAAAGACTACAAAATAGAGAATAGAATAGAATTAGAATTAGAATACAATAAGGAATAGGTACCGAATAGAATAGGACAGGTCAGGACAGGACAGAACAAGACAGGACAGGACAGGATAGGATAGTATAGAAAATAGAACAGAGCAGAGAATAGAATAGAAGCTAGATGGGACCTTGGAGGTCTTCTAGACTAGCCCCCTGCTCAGGCAGGAGGCCCTCTACCATTCCAGACAAATGGCTGTCCATTCTCTTCTTCAAAACCTCCAGTGATGAAGGACCCAAGATTTCTGGCAAGCTGGTTAATTGTCCTCACTGTTGGGAAGTTTCTCTTTAATTCAAGGTTGCTTCTCTCCTTGATGAGTTTCCACCCATTGCTTCTTATCCTGCCCTCAGGTGTTTTGGAGAATAAGTGGACCTTCTTTGGGGCAGCCCCTCAAATACTGGGAAATTGTTATCATGTCACCCCTAGTCCTTCTTTTCTCTAGACTGGCCGTACCCAAATCCTGCAACCATTCTTCATGTGGTTTAGTCTCCAGGCCTTTGATAGTCTTAGTTGCTCCTCTCTGAAATTATCTTTTAAACTGCCTTTAATACCAGCCACAAAAATAATCACAGGGGAATGGAGCTGAGGAACATCTACTTTGCACTAAAAAAATCCAGCAGGTCCAGTGGTGAAATCTAAATTTTTAACTACCGGTTCTGTGGCCGTGGCTTGGTGGGCATGGCTTGATGTGGGGGTCATGTGACTGGGTAGGCATGGCTATGTAGTCATGTAATTGGGGGATTGAAAGACAGAAACTCACTTTAACAATGTCCTGCTGGAGCAGGGTTGGACTAGATGACCTCCAGGTGCCTTCCAGCCCTGGATTATCCTCTGAAGCTTCATCTAGTGCCAGGTTTGTAGTCCTTCCATCCTCTCCTTTCCCCCCTCTCTTTCTTTTCATCTTCTTTGCTTTCTTTCTTCTTTCTTTCTTTCTTTCTTTTCTTTCTTTCTTTCTTTCTTTCTTTCTTTTCTTTCTTTCTTTCCCCACCCCCGCATTTCTGGAGAACCTGTAGTAAAAAAAAATACTTCAAATTTTTTTTTTTTAAGTTCCAAAGATGAGCTGTGTGACGTGCGATCGTCGGAACTTTACCCCTCCCGCTCTTTTTTAAAAAAATTTTTTACTACCAGTTCTGCAAACCAGTAGCATTTTTTACTAGAGGCTCAGGCGAACTGGCCCAAACAAGTAGCATTTCACCCCTGGGCAGATCTATCTGTCTAAGAGCATTTTGAGAGACACTGTTTAATGCCAGGAATAGAAGAAGGGCCCCTGTGGGTTTGTTTGGAAAATTTGTTTTGACTGGCATCCTTTTTTTCTGCTGGGACCAGCTATAAATCCCCAGCATCCCATAAACAGGACACACAATCAATACTTTATTCCCAGTGACTGCTTAATTCAGAGGCACATTATAGATCCTGGGAGTGCCATAAAAAAGGCATTCAGGGTTTGAGTCGATGTATTAAGTCATCAATAGAGATCTATCACTATGCTCTATAATTATATTTTAACGACTACATTTTACCTTTAATGATGGGTGGGTACCCACTGTCCACTGTGGAAGTGTCTCTCCATTCTTCCTTTTTCATTTCTATCTTTTTCTCTTTCTCCATTTTCCCCCTCTCTATTTCTTCATATCTTCCTTCTTCTTTTCCATTCTTCCTTTTTCATTCCTATCTTTTCCCCCTCCTCCATTTTCCCTCTTTATGTCTTCATATCTTCCTTCTCCATTCTTCCTTTTTCATTTTTACCTTCTCCATTTTCCCTTCACCATTTCTTCATGGCTTCATTCTCCTTCTCCTTTCTCATTTCTATCTTTTTCTCCTTCTCCATTCTCCCTCTTCATGTCTTCATATCTTCCTTTTTCATTTCTACCTTCTCCATTTTCCCCTCACCATTTCTTTATATCTTCCTTCTCTGTTTCTTCCTTCTCTTCCTTCTTCGCCTTCTCTGTTCTTCCTTTTTTCCCTCTGCGCCTCCTCCATTTCCCTCCCCATTTCTTCATGTCTTCATTCTCCTTCTCCTTTCTTCCTTTTTCATTTCTATCCTTTCCTCCTCCTCCATTTTCCCTCTCCATTTCTTCATGTCTTCCTTCTCTTTCTCCATTCTTTGTTTTTCATTTCTTCCTCCTTATTCTCCATTCTTACTTCTTCATTTCTACCTTCTCCTCCTTCTCCACTTTCCCGTTTCCATTTCTCCTCCTTCTCTTCTCCATTCTCCTTCATACCTTCCTTGTCCTCCTGCTCCCTCTCTGTTTCCTCCCTCTCCATTTCTTCCTTCTCCTTCCTCTTCTTCTCCATTCTTCCTTCTTTGTTTCTACTTTCTCTTCCTTCTCCACTTTCCCCTCTCAATTTCTCAATCTCTTCCTTCTCCTTTTCCCCTCTCTGTTTCTTCATGTCTTCCTTCTCCATTTCTTCCCTCTCAATTTCTTCCTTCTCCTCCTTCTCCATTCTTCCTTTTTAGTTTCTATCTTCTATTTTCTGCTCTGTTTTTCCATGTCTTCCTTCTGCTTCTCCATTTCTTCCCTCTCCTTCTTCATTCTTCGTTTTTCATTTCTACCTTCTCCTTTTTCCCTCTCCATTTTTCCTTTTTCCTCCTTCTCCTTTTCTCCTCCATTCTTCTTCATTTCTACCTTCTCCCTCTCCGTTTCTTCCTTCTCCTTCTTCTTCTTTTCCGTTCTTCCTTCTTTGTGTCTCCTTTGTCCTCCTTCTCCATTTTTCCCTCTCCATTTCTCCTTTTTCCTACTTCTCCTTTTCTCTTCCATTCTTCTTCATTTCTACCTTCTCCTTCTCCATTTCTTCTCTTTCTCCCGCTTTATTTTTTCCAGCCTGCGAAAGATTGTCTGAACTGGCCAAATATACACGGAACCAAGATAGGAATCTGTCTGCCTCTTCGATGTTTGCTTGTTTGTTGTGCATGAGAATTAGATCTTCATCACACAATCCTCCAGTGTATACTTCAATGCCTGTCAATATTTACCCCGTTGGGAAAAAAATTGATTTGAAGGAGAGAGTGGGATGTTTTAAAAGAAATTTATCAAGGCTATAATTGCAATCAGAAACCTGTTGTGAGTTTGCTCTGCCTGGTTCACTGAGGAAGGTGTTAGATTAGTAGGGGGGCTGGTTTCTGCAGCCCCTTTAACCACAAAAGGGTCCCTGGGATATTTGGGGGAAATTCCTCTCTTTTTGCTCAACCTTCTCAGGGCTGCAACTTTTTCTTTCTAACTGGAAGGTGGGATAAAAACTATAATATAATAACATTATATTTTTATATAAAAATTGACTTGAAACTCAATGTTAAGAAAATAAATATCATGGCATCCGGTCCTCTCAATTCCTGGCCAATAGATGTGGAAGAAATAGAGGTAGTGACGGATTTTACTTTCCTGGGCTCCAAGATCACCGCAGATGGGGACTGCAGCCAAGAAATTAAAAGAGGCTTGATCCTGGGGAGGAAAGCGATGGCAAATCTAGACAGCAGACTAAAAAGCAGAGACATCACCCTGCCAACAAAAGTGGGTATAGTCAAGGCTATGGTTTTCCCAGTTGCAATGGATGGCTGTGAAGGTTGGACCATAAGGAAGGCTGAGCGCCAAAGAATGGAGGCCTTTGAACTCTGGTGCTGGAGAAGACTCCTGCGAGTCCCCTGGACTGCAAGGAGATCCAATCAGTCAGTCATAGAGGAGATCCACCCTGACTGCTCTTTAGAAGGCCAGATCCTGAAGAGGAATCTCAAAAGACTTTGGCCACCTAATGAGAAGGACTCCCTGAAGAAGAGCCTCATGCTGGGAACGATTGAGGGCAAATAGGCTAAAAAACAGCTTCTATCTCAGAGCAGTAACTATACTGAATTCTACGGTTTAGTGCAATATTAATGCAATCTCAGGTTTTCAATTTCAATTATATAGCATGTGAAGGATGTGTGTTTGTGTTTTTAATTCTATGGTTATAATGTACACTGAAGATGGCATTTAACTTCCTTGTATGATGTATAATGGCAATAAACTAAACTAAACAACATCTTAAAGCCCGCTGGTTGGAACATTCTGGGAGTGGATGTCTACCCATTTTAAAGTTGTTGAGCTTGGAAACACTGGTTTGAATCAACCCCATGTGTCGGACTATGAAGCAGCTTTTATGTCAGCGTTCCAAATATCATGCAGAATTAAATCAGAATCCAGTTATCAGTTATCCTTAAAGTTCCAATTTAATAAGACAGACATGTTGGCACAAACTGTGGAATCCCAAATCTAAAAGCTTCCTGGGATTTCACCCAGTTGAAAGTTCATGATCTTATCCCCACACCCATAAATCCATCACATGGTCCAATCTTATTTTGCCATGGTGGCATTTCCATCCATCTAGTTCCGGTCAGATGCAGAGGTGCAGAGACAAAGAATGACCTTGATTTCTAGAAAGGAATGACAACACATTCCACAATTCTACTTCTTACTATTCCCCCTCCCAATTACTACACTAATGAAACAGCATAGTAAAATAATAGAGTGTGTGGCAGACCAAAGATCTGAAAAGGAATATGACTGCAGGCCTGACACTTTACAGAGAAAGGGAAGTGACAAACTGGAAAAGCTCTTTTCTTATTTCCAAGTGTGCCTGCACAGAAAGGGCATTAAAAGCCTGCAATTATCCACACTTAACCAGAGAGTAGGTAGCTGAATGGAGGTGACATTTTATAGTAGATGTAGAGCAGAGAATGCCAACGTGCAGCTGGTATTTAAACTGAGCGGGAGACAGTGCTGCATAAAATCCCAAAAGAGTGTTGTTGGCGTTCGAAAAGACAGCCAGAAAATGTGGTTTGCAAACCTTGTAATCTTCGCTTGGTTCACATATTCACAGCATGCGCAAAGTTGAAATGGATATTGCAGGCTAGCAAGCTGAATGAACCACAAGGTCCGGTCAGTTTCCTACATTGCTTTTAGTCCAACTTTGGATCAACGTTGGTTCAAACAAGCCCTAATTGGCTGGGGTCACAAAACACACTAATCCAAACCAAAGACAACCCAATGTTGTGGACGGAGGATGGAGGTTTTAGATGCTGGTTTGAGCTCGGCTGGGCATGGTGGGCTTTAGTCTTGGGCTTGGCTGGGGATGATGGGCTGGTTCCTTGAGCTTGGCAGTTTTAAAAGTGTATTAAGTTAGGTAGGTAGGTAGGTAGGTAGGTAGGTAGGTAGGTAGGTAGGTAGGTAGGAGAGAGAGAGATGGGTGGGTGGGTGGATGGATAGATAGATAATAGATGGATGGATGGATGGATGGATGGATGGATAGATAGATGGATGGATGATAAATAGATAGAAGAGAGAGAGAGATGGGTGTGGTGTGTGGGTGGATGGATGGATAGATAGGAGAGAGAGAGAGAGAGAGAGAGAGAGATATGGGCGGGTGGAGGGATAGATAGATAGATAGATAGATAGATAGATAGATAGATAGATAGATATGAGAGAGCGAGATGGGTGAGTCGGTGGGTGGATAAACCTCATTTGCACGCCCCACGTTCTGTGCTGGAACAACCTTTCCCAAATGCAGCCACTTACTTCCTGGTTTGATGTGTTTCATGGTCCTAAAACCTGTGAAGTTACCCTTCTGGCAGCAACAACATACACCCTCCAAAACTTCCTGGCTGGGAATTTTTTTTACACTTTCAAATCGTGGGTTGAAGCTGGAAACGGCAGGGCTCCTGATCAACTCTGCAGATGGCTCCAAGCCAGGAAACTCTTGGAGAGAAATCAGATAGAATTTAAAAAGAAAGCTGTGTAATTAGGGCTGACAGGCTCTGTCAATTTATCAGGATGATGGATTGATTAATGCACTAAATTGTGGCTTTGAAGGGAGAACCTGAAGAGAAGTTGAAGAATAGGAGTCGGACTGAGTAGCAAAGAATGCCTTGCACCGTGTTCTGTATCAGTGACTAGCTGGATGCCCGTTGTTTGCGACGAAACTATGTGATTGGGAAATGCAGGACAAATCCGGTTCCCTCGGGTTCAATCCGTTGGTTCAGTGGTGGTCGGTGACTGAAACACAGAAGGGAATATCGTTCCCGCCGCCTTGAGTCAGGGAGCAGTTCCATAGGTGGAAGGCATAGACATTTTGATGAGGTACTGACGTTTAGTACTGTAAGGAGCCCCAGGACTCTCCTGAGTGAAGAAGTGGAATGTCCGTCAGTTTGAATTGAGGTAACGGAATGTGAGGCAACTGGTAGTTGGAACGGAGTTCTTTTCAGGTGGGGAGGGGGAGAAGAATGTCTGACGCCTTAGCATCAGAGCGTGTTAACATAAGGCAACTGGCAGTTGGAACAGAGTTCTTTTCAGGTGGAGAGGGGGAGTAGAACTCCTTAGCACCAGAACATGTTAATTACTGTATAAGAAATACTGATGATCTGATGGTCATTTTGAAAAATCCTTTCTTAGCGAGCACCTAGACGTCAAGAGGAACATACGTGCCAAATTCCAAGTTTGTAGGCTTTACGGTTCTGGAGATTTCGTGATGATTGCATAATGTGTTTCAGTCAGAGGGGTGGTTGTAGATTTCTCAGGACCCACAGAAACATGGGTTCAAGGCAGTGCAGACATTTGGGTGCTTGAGACCAAGAGCCTTGGTCCCTTTCAATATCTAAAGTACTGCCACCAAGAAGAGAGAATTAACCCATTCTCCAAAGCACCTGAAGGCAGGAGAAGCAGCAATGGATGGAAACTAATCAAAGAGAGAAACAACCTAGAATGAAGAAGAAATGGAATAGAATTCTTTATTGGCCACGTGTGATTGGACACGCAAAGAGTTTGTCTTTGGTGCATAAGCTCTCAGTGTAGATAAAAGCTATACGTGATCAATCATCATCATAGTCATCAAAATACATTCATCATCAATCATAAAACACAACACTTAGTGGTAGTCATAGGATACTAAATAAGCAATCAACATAAATCGTGCTAGGAAACTAAATAAAACAATACAAATTGTAAAGATACAAGCAACAAAGTTATAGTCATAAGTAGAGAAGGAGATAGGTAATAGGAAAGATGAGAAGAACAATAGCAAACCAGCCTTACTCAATAATGTTGTGGGAATTAGTTGTTTAGCAGAGTGATGGTGGGTGGTGGGGTCTGTCTTTGTGTTTTGTTGTTCTGGTGTGCAATGCCCACCAGACAATTTCCTGATAGTGACAACAATTAATCAATGGAATCACTTGCCTCCAGAAGTTGTGGGTGCTCCAACACCGGAGGTTTTTAAAAATAGATTGGACAACCATTTCTCTGAAATGTATAGGATCTCTTGCTTGAGTGTGGAGAGTTGGATAGAAGACCTCCAAGGTTATTCTGTTTTCTGTAGTTTGATATTCTGGAATTCTGATATGTAATGGAACCGAAATTGCCTTCGGAAGTTGTGAGACTTCATCACTGCTTTCAAGAAGAGACTGGACTGCCATCTGTCAGAAATGGTGTAGGGTCTCCTGCCTAAGCAGTGGGTTTGAGTAGATGACTTCCAAGGTGCCTTCCAACTCTGTTAATCTGTGAAATCTGTTATTTGATATTCTGGAATTCTGATATGTAATGGAACAGGCGTTGCCTTCAGAAGTTGTGGGAGCTTCATCACTTGAGACTTTCAAGAAGAGCCTGGATTGCCATCTGTCAAAAATGGTGTAGAGTCTCCTGCCTGGGCAGGGGTTGGACTAGATGACCTACAAGATCCCTTCCAACTCTCTCAATCTGTTAAACATGTTAATAACCAACTGGATTGGTGACTTAAAGCAAGAGTGTCCAACCTTGGATACCTGGAGAGCTGTGGACATCAACATCCAGAATTCCCCAGCCAGTGGGCCAACTAAAATGGCTGGCTGGGAAATTCTGGATGTTGACGTCCACCGCTCTTCAAGTGGTCAAGGTTGGACTTAGAAGAAAAAGGCACAAAAATGCTTTTTCAGCAATTCCTTAATGCTGCTTGTTAATTCCTGGTTACTTGAGATGGCTGCCTTGCTCTTCCCCTCGTGTAAATGTTGCCAGTGGTAGCTTACTTCTACATCACCATCAAACATTAATCAAAACATTTGACTTCTTTTCCCCACCTGCAAAAGAAGAAAAATAATAACTTCATTGTTACTATTTAAAAGATGGCCAAAGTAACTAGATTCCCCACAAAAATGTTAGACTAAATTAAAATAGGACTGGATGTGTTGAAGGAACCCTCCCTGTTTCTTAACATATATAAATCATATATGAACCACCACAAACCAAAGGGACGTATATTTGTTCGCTTCATGTTAGGTGACCAGAGCAATGGGAGTTTTCCTAACCTGGCTTTAGGGTGTTGTGTGAATTCAGCCTCCACCTAAGACGTGATCTCTTGATTCAGCCTTCAGAGAATGCCTTAAGGCTGCATTTTCATATCTTGTTTAATTGTTTAGGCGGGAGAAGCAATTAACTTTGTTAAATGTCTTCATATATTCTTTGTGTGCTGAGTGGCTGCAAAGCTATTTTAATCAGCTGCCGTCTCTTTGAATAGCAAGAAATACAGACAGTTTGTCAAGCTGGCAGGAGGGAAATAACTCTTGGTGGGCTTACTGCTTTTTCAGGAGCATCAAAGAAGGGGGCACCCCAGGGGTGAAATGCTGCGGTTTGGGCCAGTTCCCCTGAACAGGTAATAAAAAATGCTTAACAAAGTAAAAAAAAGTTCCATCAATCAGCTGTGCTGCTCAATGGTAGGAACTTTTTAAAAACTTGTTTTAAGCATTTGGGGTCAGGTTTTGCTCCCAGGAGGCTTCCCTGAGGCCTGCTAGGCCAAAAATGAGGCTGGGGGTGCTGTAAAAGAGAGGGGGGAGGGAGGGATGGATGGAGGAAAAAGGGAGGGAAGGGAGAAAGAAAGGGAAAGAAAGGAAGGAAGGAAGGAGGGAGGGAGGGAGGGGAGAAAAAAGGGAGAGAATGGAGAAAGAAAGAAAAAAGAAAGAAATAGAAAAGAAAGAGGGAGGGATGGGAGAAAAAAGGGAGGGAAGGGAGAAAGAAAAAAGAAAGAAAGATAGAGGGAGGGAGGGAGGGAAAAAGGAGAGGGAAGAAGGACCACAAACCTGGCACTAGATGCAACTTCAGAGGATACCTTGAAAGAGCACAGCAATCCAGGGCTGGAAGGGACCTAGAGGTCATCTAGTCAAACCTCCTGCTCCAGCATTGTTAAAGTGAGTTTCTGTCTTTTGACCCCTCCGGTCACATGACTACACAGCCATGCCCACCCAGTCACATGACCCCACAACCACCAAGCCACGCCCACAGAACCTGTAGGAAAAATATTTTAGATGTCACCACTGTGGCTCCCACCAAGGCATGATTGAGGCTGCTGATCCTCCAGTCTGCCCCTCATCCCTGCTAAAACTTGGGGATGACTGGAAAAACCAAAAAGAAGGAATTGAAAAGTAGACTCAGCAAAAAGACGTCTCCCCCACAATCCCAAATGAGTCTTGTGATGCCTTCATATTTCCAGATTTAATTTACATAGGAAAAAAAATGCTTTATAAGCATGAGTGCGTGAAGGAAAGTGACTGATATGCAAGGAGGGCAGATTTTACGGCAAAAGGAGGCAATTGAGCATCCAAAGCCTGTTATCAGCCTATTAGTTCCTCCCTCTCTAATTATCTGCTCCAATGTCTTTCTCGGCTCCTCTTTTAACCTTTTCCTAACCAGGGTGGGAAGAAGGAGGAGGGGGAGGGGGAGGAGAAGAATACAGAGGAGGAGAATGGGGAAGAGGAGAAGGAGAAGGACAAGAAGGAGGAGGAGGAGGTAGAGAAGAAGACAATGGAGGAGAATGGGGACAAGGAAGAGGTGAAGGAGAAGGACAGGAAGGAGGAGAAGAAGAAGACAGAGGAGGAGAAGAAGATGGAGGAGGAGACGGAGGAGGAGGAGGAGGAAGAGGAGGAGGAGAAGAAGAAAAGAAGATAATAATAATAATAATACATATACAATAATAATTATTGTATAATACATACAATATACAAATATACAATATACAATAAACAAAAAATAATAATACATCAACAAATTGCAGCTTCCTGCAATAACACCAGCGGAACTGCCAAAAACTGTGCTACTCGGAACATCTTATATTTTAAGAAGGTACTTGGTTGATACCTAGGACGCTGGCAGCAACTCTTATCAAGCATTAACACCAGTCAATGGTATTTGTGATGCCTTTTTGAATGTTCAGTTGTTTGAGTTTCATGTTTAATGAATAAAGTATATTATTGTTGTTGTTGTTGTTGTTGTTATATGTGGTTAATCTTTGGTGAGATTCACAGCCTTTGGGGCTGGTTGGTAGTTGAACAGCTTGAGTCCTAACCAAGGACCTAGGAACTGTTAAGGTAACATCGGAGGATATAAGCTGTTCCAAGTAGGGTGGTTTTTTTGTAGAATCAGAATGTTCAAGTCTGATAAATTTAGAATTTCCAAATAGCGAGGTAGTCCTTTAGGTATTGCTCCAAGGGCTCCAATTACAATCAGGACAACACACGATTTCTTTTTCCACAGTCGCTCAACTTCAATTTGCAAGTCCCAGTACTTTGTGATTTTTTCTTGCTGTTTATCTTCAATTCTTTTATTCTTTTACATTATTATACAATTGTATCTCAGCGGCCAGTTGTTTCGTCGGATTTGGCATTGGTTACTAGTCGGGCCTCACCCAGGGGCCTAGGACGTCATAACGTATTTTCGTAATATGCATGCAGATCCAAGCAGTGCGGCTTTTTGCATTTGACTGGTGGTGATTTTGTCAATTTTTAACTGTTTTAAATGTAATTCCAGTGCTTTTGGAATAGCACCCAGTGTGCCAATTACCACTGGAATTACCACTGCTGGTTTGTGCCATAGTCGTTGAATTTCAATTTTTAAGTCCTGGTATTTTGCAATTTTTTCATGTTCCTTCTCGGTGACCCTGCTATCACCTGGTATTGTGATGTCTATTATTGTGATGTCTGGTGTATTATGCACTAGTATTTTGTCCGTTTGCATACAGAAATCCCACAAGATCTTGACCATCTGATTTTTGGTGACTATTATTATTATTATCATCATCATCATCATCATCATCATCATCATCATCATCATCATCATCATCATTATCATCATTATTATCATTATTATTATTTCAGGAACTTCCAAAATACCATTATGCCATTTGATAGAGCAGGGATGGCTTATGCTTATTTTCTTGGATTTGTTATTTGAACTTCCCGGCCAACCCCACAATCCGTGGATCACCTGGTGGGCTCCTAACCAAGCCCCACCAAATTTTTGGGGATATCTAGCTTCCTCTGCCTCATACGTATTCTCCAGGATGCGTCCGCAGGGTGTGGTCAAAAACGTCAAGGTATCAGCCCCCCCCCCCCCACCCAGCAGTGGGGTTGAAGAGAAATTCCCCTTGTTCCATGCATCACATCACACCATGGAGGCTGCTTGCCTGTTTTTTCTTTCTTTTTTTAACTGTATCCTGTGGACATACTCGAACAGAAGGACTTTAACGCAGCATCTCTGTGAAAATATAAATGTTTGCAGGGTGGAGAGCCATACTTGGAACAGGGCTCATTTGGCACGCGGCAGAATGCTTTGGCAGAGATACTGCTATGTTGCGTGTGTGAAATGTGGCATGCACCTCACAGCTGGAGAGAAGCAGGAGGTGTTAGAAAAACCACATGTTTCTGGCAACCAGTAGCCAATTACAAGCTTCAATTGCTACTGTGCCTGATTTTTTGGGATCCCATTTTTTATCGGTGGATGTGTAAAGATTCAAATAATTGTTCTTTCAGTGTTATGAATCCCACAAGGTTCTTTTTTAAAAAACAACAATCTTTTGCTAAAGGTAAAGGTTCCCCTTGCACATATGTGCTAGTTGTTCCCGACTTTACAGAGCGGTGCTCATCTCCGTTTCAAAGCCGAAGAGCCAGTGCTGTCTGAAGACGTCTCCGTGGTCATGTGGCCGGCATTACTCAATGCCGAAGGCGCATGGAAGGCTGTTACCATCCCACCAGAGGTGGTCCCTATTTTTGTACTTGCATTTTTTACCTGCTTTCAAACTGCTAGGTTGGCAGAAGCTGGGACAAGGAACGGGAGCTCACTCTGTTACATGGCACTAGGGATTCGAACCTTTATGATCAACAAGCTCAGCATCTTAGCTACTGAGCCACTGCGACCCTCGTCAATAAGTATCTTTTGCTACCCACATGCTAATTCCTTAGAAACATCAGGATTTTATCTTGGGGATAAAGTTCTTTCTCTCTCTCTCTCTCCACTCACTTTCTGCATTTAAGCAGGCATGATGGCCTAGTCAGTTTCACAGTCTACTCCTAAACATTCTTCTGTAGAGATCCTTTGGATCCTTCAGCTTTTGCTATGGGACACTGAGTTTTTTGTCAGACTCATGGATTCTCCTGTTTGCTTGCTTTTCCCTTGTGGGTATTCCTTGTACAGTTGACAGATAATTGAACAAATTAAAGGTGGAGAAAGAAATTGATTGTCAGGTGCCAAGAATCAAGACCAAGTTTCAAATCTAGCTAATTTAATTGCTCATACCTACACAATAAGCATCTTGTCCACGAGCGATCAGGTCTAAATTGGCCCTAGATAAGAATTACCGTAACTGGATTCAAGAAAGGCAGTACTCTTAGCCTGTTTATGGCGACCACGTAAGGAGCACAGGCTATTTCCTCTCTTGACCCCTCTGCCAGGCTCTCCTTCCTCTCTTCTTATACTGATTCAATTCAGCCTGTGAGATATAACACCCAAATGGTTTAATCCTCACAATACAGAAACAAGTCTGGTTCAAAATTCAGAGGTTTATTGAGGAGAAATGAAATAGCAATTGCAAGCGCGGCCTCCAAGGCTCTTCCCAAATGGATAGCTTACAAGGGGAACAAAAAGCAAGCTATACTTTTTATAGGCCCTAAGCCCGTGATGGCGAACCTAATGCACACGTGCAAGAGATAGCACGCAGAGCCCTCTCTGTGGGCTGTTGCCAGCTGCTCTTCTGGTTTCCAGCCAGCTGGTCTTCGTGGGTGCTGGAGTAACCGAAAACAGCCAAAAAAATTGGTCAAAAAACAGACCCTTTTCCAGGCCATTTCCAGGCCATTTTAGGGGCTAAAATGGCTTGAAAAATGGCCTGGAAAATGGCCTGAAAACTGCCCCCTGAAACAGCCAAAAACAGAAATGCATGCACCGGCCAGCTAGTCTTTGCATTTCCAGTGCTCCAGCGCATGCACACATGCACGCGCATGCATGCACGTTCCGGTGTGGGCACTTGGTGGTTTGCCGTTACTGCCCTAAGCATGCCTAACAAGAAGCCCTCCTCTTCTCCAAAATCATTCTTTAAGTCATTTTACACTACAAAGGGTCAGCATGACCCTTACTGCAGAATCCCAGTTATCTTTGTTTCCTTGTGGCTTCACCCTAGGGCCCTATCACATGTTCCTATCTCATGTTCCTATCTCACCAAATGGTGGCCTTGCCTTGGGCTTATGTTTCTATTTTCAAAAGGAAGTTAGTTTTTAGCAAGTTTTACTGAGCACCTTTGATGGTTAATTTGCAACAAGAAGAACTCTATAGCTTATTGATACCTTTAAACACTTTTATAAAAGAGCAATTTATTATTTATTTCCTTCAAGCCCCATCAGTAAACTTCCTTCAGGAGATCAAGGCTTCCAGTGGGGTACATTTGGACAATAAGCGATGAATAAAAAAGCACTGGGATTCAAAGCGAAGCAATCAAAAGCTCTTTCCTATTAGCCCTTTATAATGGCTGCTCTTTCCTTAGAAACAAAATTGTCTTTTCAGGAAAGTGTTTCACCCTTTTTACCACCCCAAAGGGTTGTAGAACTCCATCCCCAAATCATCCTGATCCAAAGGGACTATGGGTGGCTTCCTGGGGGCTGAAATCCAAAGTATTTCCTTCATACAAAGAACAGTTGCCGGAACTGGGTATGTCTAATTTAATGTGTAGGAAGTTAGCATCCAGTCCTCTACTAGAAAAATGAAATATTTTAGGAAATATTAAAAGGGCAGAATATTTCCTCTAAAAAGGGAGCCACCTTTGTCAATGGGCCATTAAGGCCTGAGGCAGTCTATTCTACATAACAAAGATCTACCTCCTTCAGGCAGAGCCATAATAGGAATCCCAGATGAAACCCAGAGAGGGCATAAAACCTGGGTACATTAAACATCTCTGCCCTTTTTTCGAGGACCTCAAGCCATGTGGTCCTGTCCACTATTAAAAACTATCTTCCCAAGCAGCCACCATTGTTTCCAGTGTCTTATTCCCCACTTGGAACTGAATCCAGACGGACATTTCTTCCAACAGATGAAAAGAAGGACTAAGGGTGACATGATAGCAGTGTTCCAATATCTCAGGGGCTGCCACAAAAAAGAAGGAGTCAAGCTATTCTCCAAAGCACTTGAGGCAGGACAAAAAGCAATGGATGGAAACTAATCCAGGAGAGAAGAAATTTAGAACTAAGGAGAAATTTCCAGACAGTTAGAACAATGAATCAGTGGAACAGTTTGCCTCCAGAGGTTGTGAATGCTCCAACACTGGAAGTTTTTAAGATGTTGGATATCCATTTGTCTGAAGTGATGTAGGGTTTCCTGCCTGAGCAGGGGGGTTAGACTAGAAGTCCTCCAAGGTCCCTTCTAACTCTGTTAATCTGTAATCTGAATTTAGAGCAGCTAAGGGTCTCTACTATTCTTTCCAATATCTCAGGGGCTGCCCCAAAGAAGAAGGAGTCAAGCTATTCTCCAAAGCACCTGAGGGTGGAACAAGAAGCAATGGGTGGAAACAAATCAAGGAGAGAAGCAACTTAGAACTAAGGAGAAATTTCCTGACACTGAGAATAATTAATCAGTGGAACAGCTTGCCTCCAGAAGTTGTGAATGCCCCAACACTGGAAGTTTTTCAGAAGATGTTGGATAGCCATTTGTCTGAAGTGCTGTAGGGTTTCCTGCCTAAGCAGGGGGTTGGACTAGAAGACCTCCAGGGTCCCTTCCAACTCTATTATTCTGGCATGTAAAGAGGAGCTATCCTTCCCCCCTTTTAAAGGATCACAAGGCAGGGAAGTCTAGTGGGAGGAAGAGGCTCCATTTCAACCCAGATGCTTTCCTGCTGTGAGTGAGGGCCCTTACTTTAGACTCTATTAGAAAAGCATTAGGAAATTGGCACGGATTCCGAGTGGAGCATCAAACGAGAGAGAGGATTTGAAATTAAGAAAACATCTTGAGATTTGAAGGCACGGAGTAATTCCAGCTCAGGGAAAAGAAGATGAATGGAAAAGAGGTTGATCATCTTCAAATATTTAATAGGCTCTGCTGAAGGAGGTGGGGGCTCTTGAAGGGGTTTGAACCTGGGCGGAATGGATGCAGCCGAGCCTGGATGGAAGACTCAGATTGAAGGCAAAATAAAGACAGGAGAATTTGGAGAGAGAAGCAGCCCCCACCCAACACCCCTGGCTGGGGATCATCTGCTTTTTCCTTAATGGTTTCCCAGGCAGTACTGTCCTTTGGCTCTCTCACTCCTTCTAGTAGGGGGAGGTCTAGCAAAAATCCCCGCTCTCTCCTTCCCCCTTTTTCCTCCTCCTCCTCTTCTCTCCTCTTCCTTCACTCCCTTTCTCCTCTTCCTCCTTCTCCCTCCTCCTTTTCCTCTCCGCTCCTCCTCCTCTTCCTCCTTCTCCTCCTCATCCTCCTCATTTCCTTTCTCCTCCCCTCCTCCCCCTCTCCTCTTCCTCCCCCCTCCTCTTCCTCCTTTCCTCTCCTTCCTCCTTCTCCTCCTCCTTCCTCCCCCTACTCCTCGGCCTCCTCCTTCTCCTCCCCCTCCTCTTCCTCCTCCTTTTCCTCCTCCTCCCTCCTTCTCCTCTCCTTTTCTTTCTCTCCCTTCCTCCTCCTCTTTCCTCCTTCATCTCCTCCTCCCTCTTCCTCCTCCTTTTCCTTCTCCCCCCTCCTCTTCTTCCTCCTCCTCCCCCTCCTCCTCCTCTTCCTTTTCCTTCTCCTCCCCCTCCTCCTCTTCCTCCTCCTTTTCCTCCTCCTCTTCCTCCTTCATCTCCTCCTCCTATTCTTCCTCCTCCTTTTCCTTCTCCCTTTCTCTTCTTCCGCCTTCTCCCCTCCTCCTTTTCCTTCTCCTCTTCCTTCTTGTTCTCCCTTCTTCTCTTTTCCTTCTTTCTCCTCCCTTCACCCTCCTCCTCTTCCTCCTCCCCCTCCTAGTTTTCCTTCTCCCTCTCTCTCCTCCTCTTGCTCCTCCTCTCCTCCTCTCCTCCCTCCTTCTCCTTCTCTTCTTCCTCCTCCTTCTCCTTCTCCTCCCCTATTCCTCCTCCCTCTTCTCCTTTTCCTTCTCCTTCCCTCCTCCTCTCCTCTTCTTCCTCCTCCTTTTCCTTCTCCTCCTCTTCCTCCTACTTCTCCTCTCTTCCTCCTACCTCTTCTTCTCCTTCTCCTTCCCTCCTCTTCCTCCTCCCCTCCTCTTCCTCTTTCTCCTCCTCTTCTTCCTCCTCTCTCTTCTCCTTTTCCTCCTCCTCCCTCCTCCTCTTCCTCTTTCCCCCTCCCTCTTCTCCTCTTCCTCCTCCAACAGGGGACATGACAACTATCCGTATTGAAAGTTATGATCAAAATTGCTTGGTACATATTTGTGACGGTTGTAACATCCTTGCGTTGATGTGATCACCATTTGCAATCTTCCAAGCTGCCTTCCAACCAGCAGAAGTCAATGGAGGAAGCCAGTTTCACTTACCGACCGTATCATTCCCCTAACAACTGCATGGTGGCCAAGAGGTCAGAAGACAGTTCAAAACTCACTTAATGACTGCCTTGCTCAGTGACCGACCTTTGGGACTCCCTTGTGATCTTAAATCAAGGACGACTTCTGCTCTGCTGTAGATTCTGGTATTTCCTCTTAGATAAATTCTGTGTCTTTTGATTTCGTCCAGAATTACACTTGGTGGGCTCATTTTAGATTCCTCCCCTAGATTTGCTCAAGTGGTTGAAGGTCACTTACATTAATCTAGTTGGATCTGCAGCTAAAAACATCTTTTTTTCTCTGCCATTTACTGATTTTTTAAAATTTAAGCTTGGTGATTAGGCTTCACATTTTCCAGCATGTTTCGCCCAGCCTGGTACTTCATCACGCGGAGAGAAGGATATAAATAGAATTAACCAAAATAAAAAGAAATAGCTACTTATATCACGGAATGAACTGCTTACGTTCCCCAGCAACCAGTGCAATATATATATATATATATAGCTGCCGTCTTCACTAAGACCACTTTAAATCCTGATCCTCCGACAATTCTTTTAAGCACCTAGGTTGAGGGGCTGCCACATACAAGGGAATCAAACCCACATTTTAAGCTTGATTGTTTTTATTTATTTTATTTTAATATAAATAATCCATCTTCCATGAAACAGTGTGTCGTCTGGTACAAATATTTTGTGCAAAGAATAGAATAGAATGGATTGGAATAGAAAATAAAAGAGAAGATAAGGGAATAGAATAGAATAGAATAGAATAGAATGACATGATAGCAGTGTTCCAATTTTCGAGGGGCTGCCATAAAGAGGAGGGGGTCAAATTATTCTGCAAGGCATCTAAAGGCAGGACAAGAAACAATGGTTGGAAACTAGCCAAAGAGAGAAGCAACCTGGAATTAAGGAGAAATTTTCTGAGGACAATTAGCCACTGGAACTGCCTGCCACCAGAAGTTACAGATGTTCCATCGCTGGAGGCTTTTAAGAAGAGACTGGCCAGCCACTTTTCTGAAATGGTTTAGAATCCCCCGATTGAGCAGGGGGGTTGGTCTAGAAGACCTCCAAAACCCCTTTCAACTCTTGTTATTCTGCATTCTAAAGCTGCTTTCTCCTCTGCATCTCAAAGCAGGAAGAAGACGACCAGGTGGCATGGCTGCTTGCCATCGCCTCCTGCCTCACCTGGAGGATGCAAAAATACCCCTCTTTCCAGAGATGTTTTAACCCTGCAATGAGATTTTCTGGCCTTGCTGGGACACAACCAAGACCTGGCTAACCGAGCAAGCAACCTGTCTGTCTGGAAAACATCCTACGCTTACCTAAGGAGTCTGGTCACTTTAATTAAAGCGGGAAGCCCTGAAATTATCGGTTTCTGGCCAGAGATGGCTGCTGCTTTGCGGTCAAGGGTGGGTCTCCTATAGACAGAAAAGGCTGCGTGGGAGCAACACAGCTCGCACTGTGATGGACAGCAGAGTTTATTCAGGTCTCTGCAAGTGTGAATTGTCACCCTCCGTTTGTGCTTTCTCGTCTTCACTGGTGGTCCGTGGAAAATGTGGTGGTCCGCAAAAAAATTATTTCCATTTTTTTATCTTGCACTAAATCAGGGGTCCTCAAACTATGGCCCCCGGGATGGATATGTGCAACGAACGCTTGTGTTGCTGCAGAGAGTCTTCCACTTTGGGGTCTTTTTGTGCGGGTTGGAGGGAGGGGGGAGAAACGTAATATAGGGGGCAGGAACCAGAGTCTCCAAAGGTGGGGGGGGTGTGCACTGTAATATTAGGGTTTTTTTTTCCTTTTCCTTTTTCCTTTCTTTTTGTATTTACTCTATGTTCATATTATTTGCATTTAAAATAAATAAATAAACATTTTTTTAAAAAAAAAAATAACATGAGCTGGGGTGAAATGTTACCCAAAATTCCCAGACTGCTCATCCCAGCTTCAGCAAGCATTCCCAAGCGGGGATGGTTAACTAAACAAACAAAAAAAGTCAGGAATAACATATATTGCTATCTATCTATCTCTATCTCTATCTCTATCAATCTATCTCTATCTCTATCTCTCTGTATCTGCATATCTATCTATCTATCTATCTATCTATCTATCTATCTATCTATCTATCATCTATCTATCTATCTATCTATCTATCTATCTATCTATCTATCATTCTATCTATCATTCTATCTATCTACCTACCTACCTACCTACCTACCTACCTACTTACCTATACCTATACCTATACCTATACCTATACCTATACCTATACCTATACCTATACCTATACCTATACCTATACCTATACCTATACCTATACCTATACCCCTCTTTCTAGATAGATAGATAGATAGATAGATAGATAGATAGATAGATAGATAGATAGATAGATAGATAGATAGATAGATAGATAGATAGATAGATAGATAGATATAATCTACCGGCTGTGATTAAATAAGGTTAACCTAGTTTGTGAATTAACCCGGTTAAGGACACTAAGACTTACTACCATTCCTGAGTTTCCAGCTCCCCCTAGTGGAGAGGTGCGGTCATTGCTGGCAGTACAACGCGTTCCGCCCCCGAGATTTCCTATTGGTTGCCTGTGCCCATCCCTTCGTCTGCGATTGGGCGAAGCGCTTTTCAGTATCCGGAAGGAGGCAAGATGGCGGCTGTAAGACCGGGGTGGGTGGGGAGAAATGTTTTTCGGGGGGGGGGGCGCTGCTTTTTCACGTGTCTTTAACTGAAAGAGGGAGAGAGCAATGTAACCCCTCCTGCAAGAATTATTATTAATGGTAAAGCAATAGCATCCTTGAAAATTGGCTTGTGTAGTTATTCCCATATGGTGGACTGCCAGACCCATCCTCCACAGCCAGCATGGAGCAAAGAGGGGAGTTGGGAGTTGACAGGTCTGCCAAAACTTAGCAGGGAGGAAGATAGAAAAAAGGTGGGGGCCTTTATCTTAATGTGGAAATGATTTTTTGACAGTCCAGGACTTTTTTATTTTTTTTAAAAAAACTTCCTTTAGGGTTACCTGGTGGTGCTCCATCCAAGTCACAAATCAGCACTTGGCTCTGCAGAGAACCTGGGAGCCAGCTGAGGATGCTCAACGGTTGAGTCCAAACTGTGCCCATTCTGTAGATGGATTTTGCACGCGGAAGGGTTGCGCGGGGGGGGGGGGGCGGAGGCATATTTATAGGAATTGTTGTCTCTCCTCCCCAGCCCATCTCTTGCTATCCAGAAGGGCTGAGGGGGGCTGTCCTCTACTTCCAGGGTTGCTTTTGAGATGTCTTCCCTCCCCGGAAAAAAGGTTTGGCTTCTCTTTAGAATAGAATAGAAAATAATAGAATGGAAATAGAATAGAATAGAAATAAAAGAGAGGAGAGGAACAGTGTAGGAATGGGAATAGAATAGAAAATAGGATAGAATAGAATAGAATATACAATGGAATAGAATGGAAATAGAGTAGAGAAGAATAGAATAAAATAGGAATAGAATAATAGAGTGGAAATAGAATAGAAATAGAACAGAACAGAATACAGCAGAATTCAGCAGAGCAGAGCTGGATGGGACCTTGAAGGTCTTCTAGTCCAGGCCCCTGTAGTTTCTAAATGGCGTGTTACCGGCTAATCCAGAAGCCAACCTAAAATCCTGTGTCTATTGCATTGTGGTTTGTTTGTTTTGACTTGAGGTAAGGTATTGCATAAATTTTTGCCAAATATGGTTTGTAAGGCCATGTGTGAACTGACTCAATTGTAATATGTTTCATGATTCACCATTAAGCAAATTACAGCTTTGTAAGCCTTGTCAAGAACCAGGATTTAAAGATATATATATTGTTTGTCATTTGATGTGTTATACAAAATTTAACTAACAAGGCTTGTCAAGCACAATTTAAGGCCCAGCCAATTGTAGCGTGTTTGATCAATCACGTCATACTGTATTGTATTAATGCAGTCAGAAATTGTCGGTACACACACACACACACACACACACACACACACACACACACAAACAGAGTTCCTTAAACCTAGATCAACAATTATACAACTGATGGATTCTTGTTTTGTTTAATTCGGTGCCCTGGATTTCTAACCACAATTTTTTTATTAGTTATTGTTTATCCTGCTTAGTAAATGAAGTGCTTCAGATTTACTACGAGGATAATTTTCTAATTTCAAATGGGAGGCTTAGAGATAGGAACTGGTCCAATTTTTATTTGCTCAATCAGTCGCACAGCTGTTGCAACCTTAAGTTACAAGTATTAAAATCGGCCTTGACAATCCGCACCTTTGTTGGCAGCCTGTTGCCTTTGTGTTTTCCTATTTTGTCAAGGTTTGGCATCGCCTCTCTTCCTGAACCTGGAAATTCAAGCTGGAATTAAGGGGGAATTCTGACAGGGAGAACAATCAACCCATGGAACAGAAGTTGCCTTCAGATGTTGTAGGAGCTTCATTCCTGGAGGCTTTCAAGAAGAGGCTGGACTGCCATCTGTCAGAAATGGTGTAGGGTCTCCTGTTTGGGCGGGGGGTTGGACTAGATGACCTACAAGGTCCCTTCCAACTCTGTTATTCTATATTCAATGGAATGACTTGCCTTCAGAGGTTGTGGGAGATTCATCCCTGGAAGCTTTCAAGAAGAGGCTGGACTGCCATCTGTCAGAAATGGTGTAGGGCCGTGATGATGAACTTATGGCACACGTTCCACAGGTGACACGCGAAGCCATCTCTGCTGGCACGCAAGCTGTCAGCTCCAGTGCGCATGTGCGCACCAACCAGCTGATTTTCAGCCTTCTGGAGATCTGTGGCAAGCCATTTTCGCCCTCCCCAGGCTTCAGGAAAGCCTCCGGAGCCTGGGGAGGGAGAAAACTCCCCCCATGTGGGGGTGGGTCGTGCATGCATGCATGGGGAGTCACGTGCACATGCGCAGGTTGGCAGGGCGCACTGCATTGTGGGTGTGGGCACACGCACACACACACACACACACATTTTTAGCATGCCTTTACAAAAAGATTCGCCATCCCTGTTGTAGGGTCTCCCACTTAGGCGGGGGGTTGAACTAGGTGACCTCCAAGTTATCTTCCACCTCTGCTAATCTGTACCTGTATTCCAACTCACGGGCATCTCTTTATTTCATGGCTACATTATATTGCAGCAATCTCCCTCATTAGTTGGTGCTGATTTACTCTGCGTTGTTTTTTTCAGGTGTCTCCTATTTAAGCACCAAGCCACATTAGTATTTGGGGTAAACAGTTGAGCATTGAACTTCACCTCGATTGCTGTAAAATGTGCTAAAAGTTTCCTTTTTATGGGAGGTGGCCTGCAGAATGTAAAGCAGCAATATACTAATGACTTTAATGGCTACTCCATTGAGATGTTGGCGGAGGATACACACTCAAGGGTGTGAATTTTTAGGAGCCTTAGATGGTTGCTAGTAATTCACCTTTCCCCACTTCAATAAAGCACCCACTCCCCTAAAAGACAAAACATTGGAGCTATAATTAAATGGGGGCAGGGGGGCCTGACGTGAGTGCGCTGACAGGTAGCCAAACCCACTGCCTTTCTCCTCCTCAATAGCTGAGGATGAGCATCAGCCGTGGTTGGCTAAGACAAATTTAGTCCATTCTTTGAAGACTCCGTAAGGCTTAAATTGGGGGCCTCTGTAATTTTTTTCAGCATCTCATCAGTGACCCCAATTTGAGCTTATTTCAAGGCTTTAACAATGGGGTTATTATTTCCTCCTTGCCGAAGGCAAAAATCGTGGTGGGGCATGATTAAGTTGGATAGCAGTGAGCATGGAGAGAGGCAGAGAGAGATTGAGAGGAAAAGAGAGAGACAGAGAGAAAGGAAAAGAGATTCAGAGATTGAGATAGAGGAAAAGAGTGAGAGGAAAATAGAGGAAAAGAGATTGGGTGGAAGAGAGAAAAGAGATTGGGAGATTGAGAGAGGAAAAGAGAGGAAAAGATATTGGGAGATTGAGGGAGGAAAAGAGCGAGGGAGAGAGAGAAGAAAAGATTGGGAGAAGAAAAGAGATTGGGAGATTTTTTTTAATGAAAATTTTGAAAAACAAACTTTTACAAATATTTACTTCCGCCCTCCCCCAACCCCCCCCCAACCTTCCTCCCCCCCCCCCCCCCCGGACTTCCCAGAACCAATACAGGGTATAAATCTTTAACAAAAACATTCTAAAATAAGCTTAAAAAGAAAAAGTGTTAATAACATCTTTCATTTGAGCTTTAACTCCTCCTTGCTAGGCTAGTTCTAAACAATTTATATCATTCCTAGTTTCTTTAGTCATAAGCTATCTGAAATTTCTTAGTCCCGTATTTATTTTGAGTATAATCAATCCATCTTTTCCACTCCAGTTTATATCTCTCGTTTGAATGGTCCTTAAGATATGCAGATATTTTAGCTATCTCAGCTAGGTTTGTTACTTTTAATGTCCATTCTTGAATAGTAGGCAAATCTTCCTTCTTCCAATATTGCGCCATCAATAACAGCGGTTATTAAATGCAAAATCAGGTTAATCTCTACAACTGTACAATCAGTAATTATACCTTACAAAAATAACTGAGATTGGGAGATTGAGAGAGGAAAAGAGAGAGGAAAAGAGATTGGGAGACAGAGAGAGGAAAAGAGAGTGAGAGAGGAAAAGAGAAAAGGAAAAGAAATTGGGAGAGGAAGAGCGAGAGGAAAAGAGATTGGGAGATTGAGAGAGGAAAAGAGAGAGAAGAGATTGGGAGATTGAGGGAGGAAAAGAGATTGAGAGACAGGAAAAGAGATTGAGAGGAAAAGAGAGAGAAAGGAAAAGAGATTGGGAGATTGAGGGAGGAAAAGGGAGAGAGAAGAAAAGATTGGGAGAGGAAAAGAGATTGAGAGAGAGGAAAAGAGTGAGAGATTGAGAGGAAAAAGAGAAGAGAGTGGGAGATTGAGGGGGGAAAAGAGAGGAAAAGAGATTGAGAGATTGAGGAAAAGAGATTGAGAGGAAAAGAGAGAAAGGAAAAGAGTGGGAGATTGAGGGAGGAAAAGATTGGGAGATTGAGAGAGGGAGAGAGAAGAAAAGATTGGGAGATTGAGAGAGGAAAAGAGAAATGAAAAGAGATTGAGGGAGGAAAAGAGAAGAAAAGAGATTGGGAGATAGAGGAAAAGAGATTGGGAGATTGAGAGAGGGAGAGAGAGAAGAAAAGAGATTGACAGATTGAGGGAGGGAAAGAGAGGAAAAGAGAAGAAAAGATTGGGAGAGGAAAAGAGATTGAGAGATTGAGAGGAAAAGAGAGAGAAGAGAGTGGGAGATTGAGGGAGGAAAAGAGGAAAAGAGATTGAGAGTGAGGAAAAGTGAGAGAAAGGAAAAGAGATTGGGAGATTGAGAGAGGAAAAGATTGGGAGATTGAGAGAGGAAAAGAGAAGAGATTGGGAGATTGAGAGAGGAAGAGAGAGAAGAAAAGATTGGGAGATTGAGAGAGGAAAAGAGAAATGAAAAGAGATTGGGAGATTGAGGGAGGAAAAGAGGAAGAGAGGGGAGAAAAGAGATTGGGAGATAGAGGAAAAGAGATTGGGAGATTGAAAGAGGAAAAGACATTGGGAGATTGAGAGAGAAAAAGATTGGGAGATTGAGGAAGGAAAAGAGGGAGAGAGAAGAAAAGAGATTGGGAGATTGAGAGGAAGAGAGAGGAAGAGAGAGAGAGAGGAAAAGAGGAGTGTGAGAAGAGAGAGGAAAAGAGATTGGGAGATTGAGAGAGGAAAAGAGAGAGAAGAAAAGATGGGAGATTGAGAGAGGAAGAGAGAGGAAAAGAAAGGAAAAGCGATTGACAGATTGAGAGAGGAATGAGAGAATATACATACATACATACATACATACACACACACACACACACACACACACACACACACACACACACACACACACACAATGTCTTCTCCTTGTTTAGAGAAGATACAGCAGTTCCTAAGAGGTTGGACTCTGTTACTGGTCGGCCATAGCAGGCTAAGAAATAATGCTTTTTTTGCATGATTTTCTGTTTCTGTTCCAGACTGGAGTGAGCAGAAAACCTTCCTTCTGGAAACGGCCTTCCCTTTTCTAGACCAAGGGCTGATCTCTGGGCCATCAGCCAAAAAGGTTCATTCATGCATCAAGAGCCGTGTCTTCCCCTTTGCCAATAAAGAATTTTTTGAGAAGACGAACGAGCCGCAATGACTCGGCCACCGATCCACCACGAGAATGGGGCCTGTTCCTGCCACCCCTCCCCTGTGCAGAGTGTTCACCAGACTCTGGATGAGATGGATTTTGAGAGAGGTATGGGAACTCTGGGAAAAGATGCACTGGTGAGTTTGCAGAGGCTCACAATAAGGATTACTTGTGGCAGTGAGTTCCAAAGGTAGGCTTTTTTTAAAAAAGCAAAATGCAACACACCAGACTCGTGTCACCTCAACACACTTTTTGTGGTGTTCTTCAAAGTGTGTGTTTGCTTTACAAGGAAAAAAAATAAGAGAATGATTTTCTAAAGTTCATACCAATCATCATCTTCATTTAACGACCACCTAATCCAGTTGTAGTTCCAACATAGGCAGGGTTTCCGATTGGTGAAAGCCTGTAGCTAATTTTAAGGTATTCTTTATTCTGAATCCCAACAAAAGGATTTACCATATTTACTTTAAAAAAATTCTTTACATAGGGATCTGGAATCCTGCATTGAATGGAGACCTAGAAGGGGTCAAGAGACACATCCTGAGCCGTGGGAAACCTAATGAGCCAGACCCTTTTGGATACACAGCTTTGGTGAGTGCATTCAAGAGCAGGTAGGACAATACAATGATAGCATAGGCAAAAAAAAATGGCTATACCTTGTTGTTGCAAAGTCATGTCTGACCCATCGCGACCCCATGGACAATGTTCCTCCAGGCCTTCCTGTCCTCTACTATCTTCTGGAGTCCAGTGAAGCTCACGCAGACTTCTTCATTCTCTGCCCTCCGCTTCTTTTTTTGCTCTCCATCGTTCCCAGCATGAGGCTCTTCTCCAGGGAGTCCTTCTTCCTTCTCATTAGGTGGCCAAAGGATTTGCGTTTCCTCTTCAGAATCTGGCCTTCTAAAGAGCAGTCAGGGTTGATCTCCTCTAGGACTGACCGGTTGTATCACCTTGCAGTCCAAGGGACTCGCAGGAGTCTTCTCCAGCACTAGAGTTCAAAGGCCTCCATTCTTTGGCGCTCAGCCTTCCTTATGATCCAACCTTCACAGCCATCCATTGCAACTGGGAAAACCATAGGCTTGACTATCTATTGACTGTCTCCATCACCGTTCCTATTTTTGTGTTGTTGTTGTTGTTGTTGTTAGTTGCAAAGTCGTTGTCAGCGTTCCAAATAGCATGCAGTCCAAGGCAGAGCTATCCTTAAAGTTCCAATTTAATAAGACAGACATGTTGGCAATGAACTGTGGAAATCCCAAATCTGAAAACTTCCTGGGATTCCACCCAGTTGAAAGTTCATGATCTTATCCCCACACCCATAAATCCATCGCATGGTCCAATCTTCTTCAGCCATGCTGGCATTTCCACCCATCTAGTTCCGATCAGATGCAGAGGTGTGGAGACAAAAGATGATCTTGGGCTTCTATAAAAGAATGACAACAACACATTCCATCATTCTCCTTTCTATTCCCCCCTCCCAATTACTACACTAATGAAACCACATAGTGAAATAATAGAAAGTGTGTCAGGCCAAAGATCCTAAAAGGAACATAACTACAGGCCTGAGAGGCGGCCTCTCCTCACAAGAAAAATGTTTCCTGAAAAGTGAACTACATCAAAGTTAGCATTTAAAAAAGTTAACCACCTCCCCACCCCCCCAAAAGGGGGACTCTTTGGCTTATTGGGAAGCTTCTCATGGAATTGCTTTATTAACCTATCTGCCTTTAGGTCCCAACTTTTCATCCAAGTGGCTTTGGACAATAGGTACCCCTTCCAATGCACTAAATACTGTAAGCAACCCCTATATAGTCTCGAGTCTAAGATTTTTTTCACCTCATAATGTGTTTCCCCTTCTACCACTACAGGAGGAGGGGAGCTTAGGTGGACTCAATTACTGGTTTCAACAAGCTACAATGAAATACTGGGTAAATTTTCCCTAGAATTCTGGGTAGACTGAGTCGAACTGTAACTGGGTTAATTCTCTTTTCTATTGGAAATGGACCTAGAAATTTTGGGCCCAATTTCTTACTAGGCATTCTTTATCTTATGTATTTGGTAGATACAAAAACTTTGTCCCCCACACGAAAGGGGGGTTGGAGCGAGCGGTGTTTATCAGCTTGCTTCTTGTAGGCTTCTGCCACATTTGCTAGAGCCTTCTTCATATTTTCCCATCCTTTCTTTAGTGTGTCCATCCATTCATTCAGAGACATGGAGGAGGGGGGTTCTCTAGGAAGCTCAGGCATGGGAACAAACTCCATGCCACTGGTAATCTGGCAAAAGGTAGCAAGTCTGACCAGTTGTCTTGCTGATAGCCCACATAACACCGGATGTATTGTTCCACCATCGCATTGGCCCTCTCCGCTGCGCCGTTCGTGCTGGGATGAAATGCTGAGCTGAGTCCTTGTGTGGACCCGATGGATCTCAGGATTTCTCTCTAGAACTTGGCGATGAACTGAACTCTGTGGTCTGAAATGATCCTCTTGGGCACCCCGTGCAGGCGATAAATGTGTTTCACAAACATTTTTGCTAATTTCTTTGCGCACAGCAGCCCTGATCAAGCAATGAAATGCGCCTGCTTGGAAAACAAATCAATAACTCTCCAGATTACTCTATTTCCCCTGCTGTCTGGGAGTTCAATGATGAAGTCCATTGCGATCTCTTCCCATGGTCGTCTAGGGCTGGCCACTCGTTGTAGTAGTCCAGGGGGCTTCCCCAGTCATGTTTTCATTGTTGTGCAAGTAGCACAGCTTTTTACATAATCTTCTACCTCTGATTTCATCCTTGGCCACCAAAATTGACGCCTGGCAAGGTGGGGCGTTTTTAGGAATCCAAAGTGGCCGCCGAATTTTGCATCATGGCTTCGCTGTAGGACTTCCAGCCTCAACCCCGCAGGGATGTACAGTTTGGACCCCTTCCAGACTAAACCACCGCTCATTATTAGGATGTCCTTGTTATTGTTGAACTACGGGTCTGCCGGGAGTGCTGCTTTGAACTCTGTCATCAGCTTATCTTGGCATCGGATGGTGACCTGGGCCACCTGTTGGTGGGAGGAAGAAATGATGGGTTGAACAACTTCTTCCTTCTTACTGTCATACTGTGGTTTTCTCGACAAAGCATCCGCCAACAAGTTCTTCCCTGCAGGGATGTGTTTAATGTTGAATTTGAACCTTTGGAAGTATTGTGCCCAGCGAACTTGTTTGGAAGATAATCTTCGATGGGCATGGATAGTTTCGAGGTTTTTATGATCAGTCCAAACCTCGAGTGGCATATCCCCCCCTTCCAAGAGATGTCTTCACGTGAGCAGGCTCCACCTGATTGCAAACACCTCTTTCTCCCAAATGGCCCACCTCCTTTCAGTAGTGGTGAGTTTCTTGGAGATGTAAGCGCATGGCAAGAGGTGGCCCTCTCTAGCCTCTTGTAGTAGCACTGCAGTTATTGCTACATCACTGGCATCTGTCTGGATTATGAATGGTCACTTGGGGTCGGGATGTTGCAGTATGGGCTCTTGGGCAAAGAGCCGTTTTAATTTCTCAAAGCCTTTTTGGCAGTGCATTGTCCATTTCAGGGGTTGGTTTGCTTTTGGCTTCGTTGGGGAAGGCCCTGTTTTTAATAGCTCAGTCAATGGAAGGGCAATTTCCACAAAAGTCGGAATGAACTGCCTGTAGAAATTTGCAAATCCAAGAAAGCTTTTTAGTTGTCTGCGAGTACTTGGAGGTTTCCCAATCTAATACAGCTTTCACTTTTCCTGGATCCATTTCTATCCCCTCGTTGGAGATGCGATAATCCAAATAATCTAGTGAGGTCTTGTGAAACTCACACTTTGACAACTTTGCATATAGCTTGGTGGCCAAAAGTTTTTCAGGACTTGCCGTACCAGCTTCACTTGTTCTAGGGTTTCAGAGAAGATCAAGATGTCATCTAGATAAACAAGCACTCTGTGGTACAGGTGGTCATGTAGCGCCTCATTTATCTACTGCATGAAGACTGCAGGTGCTCCTTGTAGCCCAAATGGCATGACTTTGTACTGAAAACTGCCAAGGGGAGTGTTAAAAGCGGTCTTCCCCCCTTCCCCATTCATCTCCCTCTCTGATCCGTATGCGGTAATACGCCTCTCTCAAGTCCAGCTTGGTAAAGATCTTGCCTTTTGCCAAGTGGTTTAGCATATCTTTCATGAGGGGAAGAGGATAATTGTTCTTTTTGCATACCTCATTCAAGGCTAGCAGATCAACACAGAGACGAACCCCACCATCTTTCTTTTCTCTGAAGAGCATTGGGGCTGTTACTTTCGACTTCGCTGGTTCAATAAAGCCCCGTTTCAAATTGATGTCTATGTAATTCCTCAATTCAACCATCTCTTTGGGGGTCATGGAGTACATTTTCAGCTTAGGTAAGTTAGCTCTCAGTTTGAAGTCTATTGCACAATCTGTGGGCCGGTGGGGGGGAAGATAGTTGCAATCTTCTTCACTGAACACCCCCGCTAAGTCCCAGTAGTCTTATGGTACTTATTGGATCCCTGGGGGTTTGGTGTCTGCTGCAGGGGCCGCAGGTTCCGGACGGTCTGGGCTGTTGGGTCCCATCATTCCTGGGTGACCTTTTGGCTCCACCGGTGGTAGCGGCCCAAAGCCGATAATCAATTTTCTAATGCCGTCCTCCCACTTTATTGTAGGCGCCCACTTGTCCAGCCATGCAAGTCCCAATATAATTGTTTCCTGCATTCTTGGAGCTACAATGAATCTGAGGAATTCAGAGTGGCGGCCTATCATCAACTTTACCAACTTCGGTAATTTTAGTGGCTGGGCCCCTCCAATCAGTGGTCCATCTTCTTGCTCAAACAAATGGGATTGTTTAGGGGTCTTGTACGTATACCTAGTTGCTCCACAATCGACATGCTGATTAAGCATCGGGTGCAGCCGGTGTCCACAATTGCCCCAACTTCCCCTTCCACTCCAGTTTCTGGCACTTGGAGGTTGCATTTTATTGTAAAGGTGATGGATGGGTGCACTAACCATTGGGTCGTCTTCAGCATTTTCCTCCTCCGAGGCCTCCCTCTTGGTAGGACTCTTTGTCACCTTAGGTTGGGGATCCTCTTCTGGAGATTGTTGGCCCAGATGACTCTTCTGTGGTAGCTTGTGGGGCCTTCTCTTTACCGCTCTGGCGGTTGGTGCACACATTTGTGATATTGGGGCTGGAGCCAAGCACTCTGACGCTCTGTGGCCAAATTGACAGCAACGCTGGCATTTTATTGGCTTCCCCCGAGGGACGGAACCTAGTTGCATCTCTAAACTTAGGAACCGCATCATCACATTGTTCTGCTACCCACCCTGCAGTAATCCCCTCATTCATCTCTTCTTCTACTGTTGAGAAACTCTTCTCTGTAGGAAGGTGGGGTAAGAACCTGTTGGGGCATTGCAGGTGCACATTGTTCCACCATCCATCTTGCAGCCTTCCCCTCAATCATCCCTTCTTCCACTGTTGAGAACTTGTCTCTGTAGGAAGCTCGGGTAAGAACCTGTTGGGGCATTGCAGGTGAGACTGGAACCAAAGGGGTGGTCAATCTCTGGTTTGGCCACTGCCCAGTTATCTGCCATGGTGCCATCTGCTGAGAGAGAGCAGGTGCCCATTGGCATCTCCCCCATCCATGACCTGGGGTTGCTTGATTCATAGGTTGCAATTCAACAATTAATGGCTGGCAGGGGGGATTTATGGGCCAAGGTCCCCTCTGCTGGCTTGGAGGCTTTTCCCATGTTGCCCAGTTGACCTTTCTATGGAACAATTAAAACAAAAATGCAAGGCCATAATGTTAGCAGATTTGCAACCTCTGAGGCAGAGCACACTAACCATTAATTAGCCAACGCATTTCTTTATATTAGCACCAAGTGCTAACTTTATTATCTGTTAAAAATAGAAAATATTAATTTTACCAGACGCCAAGTATGTGGTAACGCTAGGCTGGAATTTGTTGCTCATTTTAGAACTGTAATTTAAGACATTCTTAGACTGTTCTTAATGTCTACATTAGTTACTGTGTTTTAAATTGTTTGTGTCTTAATGTGTTATGACCTGCGGTTATCACAGTACACTTTCTTATATACTAAAGGGGGCAGCTAATTAGCTGCCTGGTTGATTTATTAGGTACAGAACTAAGGGTGTAAAAAAAGTGCTTTAGATATGGTATGGAAATCTGAAAATGATTTATTTATTGTTAGTTGAAGTCATGTCCGACTCATCGTGACCCCATGGACAACGTACCTCCAGGCCTTCCTGTCCTCTACCATCCTCTGGAGTCCATTTAAGCTCAAGCTTCAGTGACCCCATACAGCCACCTCCTTCTCTGTCGTCTCCTTCTTCTTTTGCCCTCCATCGTTCCCAGCATGAGACTCTTCTCCAGGGAGTCCTTCCTTCTCCTTGGGTGGCCAAAGTCTTTGAGTTTCTGCTTCAGGATCCGGCCTTCTAAAGAGCTTTTGTCCTCCATCGTTCCCAGAGTGAGGCTCTTCTCCAGGGTGTCCTTCCTCTCATTAGGTGGCCAAAGGGTTTGAGTTTCCTCTTCAAGATCTGGCCTTCAGAAGAGCAGTCAGGGTTGATCTCCTCTAGGACTGACCGATTGGATCACCTTGCAGTCCAAAGGATCGCAGGATCGATCCTTTGGACTGCAAGATCGTTTCAAGCCAACTTTTGCACTCTCCTCCTTCACCCGCATCAAGAGGCTCTTTAGTTCCTCCTCACTTTCTGCTATTAGAGTGGCATCATCTGCATATCCGAGGTTGTTGATATTTCTCCCAACAATCTTAATTCCAACTTTTTACCCTAAAACTAGACAAATGGCAAAACTTTGGAAAGAAACTATAAGCTGACAATGGCAACTACCTATACAAGAAAAACCTGTACAAAATGTTTTATAGGTAGCACTTACCACCGGCAATACCAGCTAAGATGTTTTAAAACATGCCCGCCAAATGCTAGAAATGTAATCAGACACTGGTCACGTATTATCACATGTAGTGGACGTGTGAAAGCAAAGAAATATTGGTCTAAAATACACACATGATTAGGAAAAATGTTAAAGCTGCAGATAGGAGAAATTAAGCTGCAACTAAGGATAAATTTCCTGACAGAACAATTAATCAATGGAACAACTTGCCTCCAGAAATTGTGAATGCTCCAATGCTGGAAGTTTTTAAGAAGATGTTGGACAACCATTTGTCTGAAGTGGCGTAGGGTTTCCTGTCTAAGCAGTTGATTGGACTAAAAGACCTCCAAGGTCCCTTCCAACTCTGTTATTCTATTCTATTCTAGATAGATAAGCCAGAAATATTTTTGTCAGGTATAGTACCAGAAAAATATAATGGGAATTTTTATTTAATATTGCATGCTTTGAGGGCTGCAAGAATTTCTTCCTGAAAATGATTTATAGTAGGTCTTTAAAGTAGGTACAACATCTTTGGGCTTGCATGAAAAAGGATGTGGCTTTTTAATGACTAGAAGGGAGGTAGTTGTGTGATTGACATCTTCCAGATGTCTCTAAAAGCAGTGTTTCTCGACTTGACCTGTTTTAAGATGTGTGGACTTCAACACCCAGAATTCCCCAATGGCTGGCTGGGGAATTCTGGTAGTTGAAGTCCACACATCTTGAAGCAGTTGAGGTTGCGAAACACTGCTGTAAAACATTGTCTGCTTCTCATTCCATCCAGCCACATCCAGCATTTTGATAAACTCAGTGGTAACAGTCCTTTAAAGCATACAGCATGATATTAGGACAATAAAAACAAGAGCAATTTATTTATGAAAATAACACCATGAATAGGTGAATGAAATAACTCAAACTTTGTCAGCCTCATACAAAGAGAACACTGTATTTTTTAGAGTATAAGATGCACCGGAGTATAAGATGCACCAAGGTTTTGAAGAGGCAATTTTTTAAAAAAAAAGGTTTTGCACTCTGCAAACCTCCCAAAAACGGCCTGTTTTTCGTGAAAATGCCCCTCCCCCTTTTTTAGAAAAAGGGCATGAATAGCCTTTAGGAGACTTGTAGAGTGTTCCGGGGGAGGGGGGGAATGAGCAAAAAATAGTCTGTTTTTCATCAAAAAAATGGCATCTATGAGTATGGGGGGAAAATTGAGCAAAAAACAGGCCGTTTTTCACTCATTTCTGCCCTCCCCAGACCCCATGAGCACTCTGCCCTTTCACTCATTTCTGCCCTCCCCAGACCCCATGAGCACTCTGAAAGCCTCCTAAAGATTATGCACGGCCATTTTTGCAAAGGGGGCGGGGTTTCAGGAGGCAAAAATGCTGTATTCAGTGTATAAGATGCACCCAAATTTTCAGCCTCTCTTTTGAGGGAAAAAGGTGCATCTTATACTCTGAAAAATACGGTATACAAAATGTTCTGCTGTTGGCATCTAGCACCGGCAAGACTGGCAAAAAATTATTCAAATTTGAGTCCCAGATGTTGGAAATGTAAACATGAACAGGGCTCATACTTCCACATGTGGTGGACCTGTCCAGAAGCAAGGAAATATTGGAGTAAAATAAGAATTTGGTTGCAAGAAATAACAGGCCTTCAATTCCAATTTAAACCAGAGATGTTTTTTGCTAGGGATAATTAGAGGAACGTTTACAAAGGAAATCAATTATATCATAATTCATATACTGATAGCAGCAAGAATAGCATGTGCCCTCTGAAAACATGATAATTAAAAAAATAATGGACTGCGTGGAAATGGTTAAATTAATTCTCAAAACTGCAAGATAAAAGGAGAAAAAGAATATACAGTATGGGACAAACTGTATCAGTGGTTAGAGAATGCTAATAACGAATAAAAGTAGAATATTGATATATGTAAACATTATTTATAGCAGGGGTCAACAATCTTAAACATTCAAAGAGGCATTTGGACCCGTTTCCCACAGAAAACAAAACACCAGGAGCCACAAAAGCCTTCCCATGCTGACTATTTCCTGAGCAGCCACAAAACTAGCATATGTCGTTGAATTAAATGTTCTGTTTTCTTCTGAACTTCTCTTTTCTTGGATTTATCCCTGGTTGTCCTCCTGGGGTTGAAAAGTTCAATAAATCGTGTGCCGGCAGGTGTCGCACATTGGCGGTTGTGACGCATATTTTGAGCGACAGGGAGCTGCAGCAGAGAGACGAAAGAGCCACATGCGGCTCCAGACTGTTGCTAACCCCTGGTTTATAGGAATTATAAATGTAAAGAAGAAATTGCAAATGAAAAACGAATGGAAAGTATGTAAGATGCTAAACAAAAGGGGATATACCGATGTCTTAGGAATGGGAAGAATGGATGTTGAATTGTTTTGTAAAAACCTTATTTTAAAAAAAAAGAAATAACTCAAACTTTATTGACTGTCTAAGCCAGAGGTGGTACGTTTTTCAGAGCACCCCCTTTTCTGTTTCCGCAGCACTATGCCAGTCGCAACGGGCATTATGACATCTGCCATTTCCTCCTGGCCCATGGAGCCTCCTGCAATGTCCGCACCCATGGCGGGGCCACCCCCCTCCATCGAGCAGCTTACTGTGGCCACACCGCAATAGCCAAGCTGCTGCTGGGCCACGGAGCTGATCCAGCTGCCATGGATGACGATGGGAAGACCAGCCTCCATAAGGTGGGTGTGCATGCGCAGGGCAGCCCCAGTGGTGACCCCCCTTCCTTAGACAGATTGTTTGGAGGCAGCATGGTGAAATTGTTAAACCAGCCAGAAGGTGCTGTGAAGCACTTGCCTTCCTTCCTTCCATCCATCCATCCATCCATCCATCCATTCATTTATCCATTACTGTGTCTGAAGAGAGATGTAAAGTTCAACTACGATCAAGAACTCAGAACACCCTTCCTCCCTTCTTTCCTTCCTTCCTGCCTGCCTGCCTACCTCCCTTCCATCCTTTATTTCTTCCTCCCTTCCTCCCATCCTTCCTTCCCTGCCTTTCCCCCCCTCCCCTTCCTCTCTCCCTTCTTCCTTCCATCCATCCATCTATCCATGGTTGCACAGTGGTTAGAATGCATTATTGCAGGCTGACTTTGCCCACCGTCAGAGGTTTGATCCTAACAGGTTGACTCAACCTTCCAGCCTTCCAAGGTGGGTAAAACAAGGACCCAGATTGTTTGGGGGCAATAGGCTGACTCTGTAAAGTGCTTAGAGAGGGCTGTAAAGCACTGTGAAGCAGTAGAGAAGTCTAAGGGCTATTGCTATTCCTCCTCCCTCCCTCCCTCTCCCTTGCCTCCCTTCTTCTTCCTTCCTTCCTTCCTTCCTTCCTTCCTTCCTTCCTTTCTTCCTTCCTTCCTTCCTTCCTTCCTTCCTTCCTTCCTTCTTTCCACCCATCCATCCATCCATGGTGGCACAGTGGTTAGAATGCAGTATTGCAGGCCCACAGAGTTCGATCCTGACAGGACTTGAGGTTGCCCCATCCTTCCATCCTTTCGAGGTTGGTAAAATGGGGACCCAGATTGTTGGGAGGCAATAAGGTGAGATTATACAGACAGAGCTGTAAAGCAGTATGGAACAGTACATAAGTCTCAATGCTATTACTATTGCTATCCCAGCAATAGAGAATATTGGATGAGCCAGTGAGTTTGGCTTGGGATAGGAGATTGTTCTCTGTCCCAATGGATAAGGAAATAGAAAGATCCTGGTGTGTTTCACAAAATGAAGGTCACAGACTTTTGTTCCTGTCCTCCAGGCTATGCTGGAAAAAAATACTCAAGCTTAATCATCTGGAGGTATATTTACTAATAGTCTGAAGATGGGACAAGGAAGCTTCCTCTGTAAGCCTTGGCGAATTGAGCTGGAATCATATCTGAACAGGTTCTTGGAGTCCTAGTGGACAACCATTGAAATAGGAGCCAGCCGTGTGCAGCAGCTGCCAAAACAGCCAACACAGTTCTAGGCTGCATAAACAGAGGGATAGAAGCAAGATCACGTGAAGTGTTAATACCACTTTATAAGGCCTTGGTAAGGCTACACTTGGAATACTGCATTCAGTTTTGGTCGCCACAATAAAAAGATTCTGAGATTCTAGAAAGAGTGCAGAGAAGAGCAACAAAGAGTATTAGGGGACTGGAGGCTAAAACATACGATGAACGGTTGCTGGAATTGGGTATGTCTAGTTTGATGAAAAGAAGGATTAGCAGAAGCATGATAGCAGTGTTCTGATATCTCAGGGACCGCCCCAAAGAAGAGGGAGTCAAGCTATTCTCCAAAGCACCTGAGGGCAGAACAAGAAGCAATGGGTGGAAACTAATCAAGGAGAGAAGCAACTTAGAACTAAGGAGAAACTTCCTAATAGAATAATTAATCAGTGGAACAACTTGCCTCCAGAAGTTGTGAATGCTCCAACACTGGAAGTTTTTAAGAAGAGATTGGATAACCATTTGTCTGAAACCGTATAGGGTTTCCCGCCTAAGCAGAGGGTTGGACTAGAAGACCTCCAAGGTCCCTATTCTAAACAGGTTTGAGATCACATCTCTAAACATGGCAAATTTAAAGACTTATGGACTTCCAACTCCCACAGTTCCTCAGCCAACCATGCTGGCTAGGGAATTCTGGGAGTTGAAGTCCACAAGCTTTGGGTCTTCATTCCTATCACCAAGGACTCAATATGCAGTTGAGTTTTGTTTGTCAGGCAATTCTTCCCTTCCTTCCTTCTCCTCCATCATCTTCACTCACCACTAAACTACCTCCGTTGCTCAGTTGGTCAAGGGAACAGGCCATGGGATGGGTCTTCTCTTTCTCCACTGTGGTGTTTCTACGCTCTTTCTCCAGGCAGCAGAGAATGGGCACCAGGAAATCTGTGAGCTCATCTTGGAGCAGCACCCTCAGCTGAGGCATATGCAGGACAACAGCCAGAAACGCGCTGTCGACTTGGTTCCTGCCAAGAATGAAGACCTGCGGAGGAAACTTTTCGATCTGTGATTTGTTCCATGAAAAAGCAGCCTGTTCCTTAAGCCAAATGTCCGTGTTGTGTCTTCTCTTCTGAAGTTAGAAAGGAGCAGCTGAACTGAATTCAGTTTCTAAATTTATCTAAAGGTAAAGGTTTCCCTCGCACATCTGTGCTAGTCGTTCCCGACTCAAGGGGGCGGTGCTCATCTCTATTTCAAAGCTGAAGAGCCAGCGCTGTCCGAAGACGTCTCCGTGATCATGTGGCTGGCATGACTAAATGCTGAAGGAACACGGAACGCTGTTCCCTTCCCACTAAAGGTGGTTCCTATTTTTCTACTTGCATTTTTTACATGCTTTCGATCACCGAACCAGTTGTTAAACTGGTAGGATCCCACCACTGGCTTAATGGTTCTGCTCCATGAAACCATCTTTCCAAGCAGCCTCCATGTTTCCAGTGTCTTTCTCCCCACTTGGAACTGAACCCAGATGGACATTTCTTTCAACACATATGTTCCTTATTTTCAAGGCCCTGATCTTTGTGTTTCCTTCAACTACTCTGACTTGCTGCCCAGGGCACAGTCTTAATTTTAATATCATAACTTAACAGGACTCTTTCTTTTTTTAGACTTCAATCTGTGTGTGTGTGTGTTTTTTTTGTTTTTTTTAATGGCATTGTGCTCAAACAATCTGCTAGAGAGGGAAAGATATTCTTACGTAATTTTATTTACTGACCCCATTTTTGACTGATGATAGTATCCTTCAAATCCTCGGTTAGTAAGAGATGTAGCAGGCAAGGTTTTTTTTCCTATGGCTTTTAATCTATGAGCTGGAAAAAAGGAGTTACCAGGTGCCAAAAAATTAAAACCCAAAGGGAGAAAAGAAAGTTTTTAAAAACCACGTTGAAATGGGATGGATATAAAACAACACCTTGTGGCCTGAAACAAGCACAACTTGGTCTGTGTGACATCTTGTTGTTTTAGAAACTCTAACGCTTCTTCTAAAAAGGTAGGTAAAGGTTCCCCTCACATGTGCTAGTTGTTCCTGACTCTAGGGGGCAGAATTCATCTCCGTTTCAAAGCCGAAGGGCTGTCCGAAGATGTCTCCATGGTTGTATGAGCACCATGACTAAATGATGAAGGTGCACGGAACACTGTTACCTTCCCACCAAAGGTGGTTCCTATTTTTCTAATTACATTTTTTACGTGTTTCCGAACTGCCAGGTTGGCAGAAGCTGGAACAAGTAATGGGAGCTCCCTCCATTATGCGCTAGGGATTCAAACCGCCATTGAGCCACCGCATCCTTCTAAAAGGATACCTGCCCTTTAAAGACAAAGGATGCTTTTAAGTTTTTTCTCCACATGCAAATTCCTGCAGATGGCATTTGTTTTGTCATCCAAACAAAAGAGCTTAATCATCTTCAAAGGCCTGACATTCTTAATTGCAGCATTCAATCAAAGCAAGAATGAACAGGGGATGTTTTAATCGCCCCCAAACAAAATAGGACCTACTCAGTTGGATACAGGTAGAAGTTCCTCCTGCGTTCTTTTTCCTAGGCTCTTCGGAAGCAGACTTCTCACCTGGCTGTCCCAAAGATGCTTTTTTCAGGAGGCAACCGGACTTTCTTGTTTTTTTCTTTTGAAGACGTTTTGCTTCTCCTCCAAGAAGCTTCCTCAGCTCTGACTGGATGGTGGGGAATGGAAGGATTTATACTCCTTGCAGACAGCTGGTCATTTGCATCCATTTTGAGGGTCGTTGAAGCACTTGGAGGTTTATCTGTGTCCTCAGGGTCCTCCTCTTATATGGATATAAATCCTTCCATTCCCCACCATCTATTCAGAGCTGAAGAAGCTTCTTGGATGAGAAGCAAAACGTCTTCAAAGAAAAAGCCAGAAAGTCCAGTTGCCTCCTGATAAAGCACCTTTGGGACATCATCCAACGGTTCTTTGTCCTCCCATCCCTATGACTAAGGCCATTGTTCCATATCTTCTTCTCTGGGAGACAGAAAACATGACTTGCTCCCCTTCGGGGGGGAGTGGGAGACAGACACCTTTTCAGGTGAGGGCTCCTTGTTGGTTTCTGATCTTGGTGGTTTTCTTGCAGACGTTTTCATCACCCAAACTATGTAACATATTCAAAGGGGCAGAAAAACCCCAAGAAAATCCAGTTGCTTTTTAGAAAAAGCATCTTTGGAACAACCATGACCTGAATGATTGAGAATCTGCGTAGACATTTAGATTTCGGGGGGGGGGGGAGGGAGTTTCCTAACAAGGTATACAGTAGTAATGGCTAAGCTTTTTCCCATCGCATGCCAAAAGCAGGGGGAGTGCAGGGGAGTTGCCTACACCCATAATGCTATGCGCACGACCCCCACGCTTTTGGCTCACGATGGACCTATATTTCGCTCTTCCCTGGCTTCAGAGGCTTTCAGGAGCCTGGATAGGCCGAAAATAGCCTCCCTCTGGTTTGCCGTAGGACCGTTTTTTTGCGCTCCGGAGGCTTTACCCGTAGGGCCATTTTTGGCGCTCCGGACACTTCCCTGGAGGGCAAAAACCGTCCCTATGGACAATCCAGAAGTGACTTCTGGTTTAGCCTTAGGGCCATTTTTTGTACTCTTGAGGCTTTAGGAGACTTCCCTGAAGGCTTCGGAGGGCAAAAAACGGCCCTATGGACAATCCAGAAGTGACTTCTGGTTTAGCCTTAGGGCCATTTTTCGCGCTCTGGAGGCTTCACATACGTGTTGGAACTGACAGGACAACGCCTTGCATGCCCTAACAAATGGCTCTGCGTGCCACCTGTGAAGAGAACTGTTAACTCTCAGCAGACCCAGAGGTGACATTCTGCTGGCTCACCCCAGTTTAGGCGAACCGATAGTGACAGTGATGAGAGGCTCCGTCCACCCACCCACCCAGACGTCATCATGGATGCTCTGCGCATGCGCACAGGTTCCCAATTCTGAACCGGTAGCAAAGGTAATAGGATTTCATACCTCAGCAGGCCCGAATATAAACGTCAACATGGAAAATGGCTGCCTGTCTTTGTGGGAGCAGCAATGGAGACTGATCTTCTCTCTTTTGACAGAATTGCCTCTGGCTGTAGCCATCTTTGTGTGTCTCTCTGCTTGACCGAAAATGGGGAAAAGTCTCCCTCAAATTGAAATTGGCCCCGTCACTTTATGGATGAACCTATGTAGGGCTTTGGGGATGAAATGGCACTTGTTTGACGTTTTTAAAGGTTGTCTTCCTTTCCCCTCTCCCTCTCTTTTTCTTCCCCAACCTGGCCTATAGCCATGTTGTCTCCTGGTGGTCTCTCTTCCCAAGACTCCCCACCTTCAGGCCTGCTTTGGTTTTTTTGAGACAAGCCAAGGCTCTTCCTTCCTGTAGCTGAATTCAGGAGTGCACATGCCCAGACTGTGCCAGGAATCTCCCAAAATAAGTCAACATATGCCCCCGTTTGGCTTTGCCTCCATTCATCAGCCCGTGCGATGGGGCTGTCAGTTGGAAAGCGAAGGAGGGCCCGATGTTTAGCCATTGGCATCTCTCGCCTCGGAGAGCAACAGGCGAACTCCCACCTCCTTCTTAGGGCAGGTATGGCACCCTGGTTCCCGCAGTGGGATATGTCACCAACTAGGGGGCACCTGGCACTTACGGCTAAGGGCCTTGGACGAGGGAGGCCTCCTCCTTTTGCGCCTCTTTTCCTGAATCTCACCTTTGGAAGAAGCCCTGCTGGAGTTCAGCAGCCTTGCTTTCGAAACAGGATACTTGCTGTCCTTGAAAGCCAAGCGGGGGGCCTTGTTTTGAGCGGGAAGAGAAGGAGGGCAATGCCATAAGAGCACAGGAGGATAGAATGTCAGCCTTGCGAGTCTATTTCTATCTGTAGCTGTAACACGAAGTCCGGCACAGTGACACACAGTCCTGACTTCGGCATTGCCATAATTTTTCGGGCCATTTTTCTCATCGGGCAGGCACGTCAACGGCAGCCAAAGGAGCCTCTGGAGTTGGGGGAAACAGGAGGGATCCTGGCTAGATTCCCACTCAATGTTATAAACATGATGGCCCAATTGCATAACCATGATAAGCCATAGCTTGGTGTAACGGAGCCGGAAATAATCTCCGAAAGTTTGCTCCAAAAGTTAGGATTTCTTTCAGGAGCAAATTATCAGAAATAATTCTGGATTAAATGTCAAACCAACAGAGCTTTCTGTGCATTCATCCCCAACTCTCCCCATGGCTTCCCTGGGTAGGTCACTATTACACAATGCGGTTCACACAACATGTCTGCTAGGCGTTTTAGAGGGGCCAAAGATTTAAGTTTATCGTTTCCTTTGATTAAAATATTTTTAGCTGAGAGTGTTGGACAAAACCAGCCTTAGGTTAGTTCATAAATCCACCCTATGTTCAAACCAGTGGTGAAATTCAATTATTTTTCTACCAGTTCTGTGGCCGTGGCTTGGTGGGCATGGCAGGGGAAGGATACTGCAAAATCTTCATTCCCTTCCTGCTCCAGGGGAAGGATATTGCAAAATCCCCATTCCCATCCCACTCTGGGGCCAGCCAGAGGTGGTATTTGCCGGTTCCCCAACTACTCAAAATTTCGCTACCAGTTTTCCAGAACCTGTCAGAATCTGCTGGATTTCACCCCTGGTTCAAACCTAGAAAAAGGGATAATTCAGTTATTGGGTTAAGAGTATTGTGTGAATGCAGCCATCCAGTTCTTTAAACTTGAAGCCTTGTATGACTCAGATATCCGTGTTCAAGAAATTCACATTTCCCTTGGCGATTGATTATATCATGCCTAGTCATCGGCACCCAGCAGAAACCTTGATGATGTCATAACCGTATCATGATGTCATTCTATAACTGCTCCACTTTCTGATGGGGTGACATCACTTGATTCCCATTGGGCACCCAGGTACTATCACCTTAGGGGAATAGCAATAGCACTTAGACTTATATACAGGGCGGGGCATAACCTTTTCCTAGGGGGTCACAGCAACACTTGTAATAACAACACAAATAATTCATACACCATTCGAAAGCCCATCAAAAACTGAGTTTATTGACACGATTTAATAGTCAGTATGACCACCATTAGCCCTTCGAACAGCATTCAAACGAGGTGGATAAGAACACAACAAATCTTCAAACAGTTCCGTTCGATTTTCCAGATTTTTCAACACAGTTTCCAAATTCATTCTCAAAGTTTCAACCGAATATCGATTTTGACCTTGCTCCTGAATCATCAGAGCTTCCACTTCATCCTTAATTATGGCCCCAATGTTTTCTGCCGGATTGAGATCTGGCGAATTTCCCGGCCAGACGTCATTGCCCCAAAATTCGACATTGTTTTCCTTTAACAATTGCTGAGTCGCATTTGCACGCATGCAAGGAGCTTTGTCATGAAGAAAGACAGCCTCACCAACCACCAAGACATTGTCTGGATCACTGAGAAATGGAATGACATTCTCCAATAAAATTTTCTCACGGAAATAACTGCCATCCCAGGATTCCCCTTTATCCTTCAAAACCCAATGCAGTTTCTTGGCTGTGAAAATGACGAAAATCCCGATGCAAGTCGGATTGCGAACGATTTGTCAATATCGTTCATGTTTGGCGATGTCGTCGACGTCTTTAGCCCAAATTCGATCATTCTGGAAATTCGGTTTTCGAATGGCATAAACGAAGAATTCGTCAGATGGCGCCAAATGAAGAAAATCTTCCTCGGTCCATTCAGACAACCAATCGCACAACCAAAGCCGATCTTGAACGTGTGTTTGAGTTTTCAATGGTTTGCAAATGACGTGGAATGGCTTCAAACCTTCTCGTTCTCGATATCGGCCGATTGTCCTTTGATCAACTCGTTTTCCACGAATTTGAAGGATTTCTTGGGCCACTTTTCGGTTTCCTTTTCGTTGTTTGCGACTGCCAGTTGCAATGATGGCTTTGCTTTCTTGGGACAGTTGCAGAGGACGCACTTCTCCAAATTTTGTGAAACATTCTTGGGCTGTTTTGTTCCAATTATCAGTAACCCAATCCGGATGACGTTTCAATTTGTTTGCAATCCATTTTCGATTGATAAACGTCGCTCCAGCATCGCGAGCCTCTCGAAAGGCAATGCATTTTATTCTGTCAATGATCCTTTGTTCTTCCGAATCGAATTTTCCAGCCATTCTTAAAGCAAATTTAACATTTAATAGCTCATTCAATTCAGTTTTTATGGGCTTTAAAATGAGGTGTCGCAGAAGTTGTAAACTGCTGTCGATCTTGCTGTGACCCCCTAGGAAAAGGTTATGCCCCGCCCTGTACTGCTTCACAGTGCTTTACAGGTCTTGCTAAGCGGTTTACAGAGTCAGCCTCTTGCCCCCAACAATCTGGGTCCTCATTTTACCGAAGGATGCAAGGCTCAGTCAACATTGGTCAGGATCGAACTGCTGGCAGTTGGCAGAATTATCCTGAAAGACTGCTTTGTAACCACTGAGAGAGAAAGAAGGAAAGGAAGAGAAGGAAGGAAGGGAAGGAAGAAAGATAGATATCAATGGCACTTGGACCTATATACTGCTTCACAATGCTTTACAGCCCTTCTCTAAGTGGTTTACAGAGTCAGCCTCTTGCCTCCCAACAATCTGGCTTCTCATTTTACCGACCTTGGAAGGATGAGTCAACCTTGAGCTTGTCAGGATCGAACTCCTGGAAGTGGACAAGAGTCAGCCTGCAATAATGCATTCTAACCACTGCGCCACCATGGTTGGTCCTTCCTCTCTCCCTCCTTCCACACTTAGTACTAGTACTTAGACTTATATACCGCTTCACAGTGCTTTTACAGCCTTCTCTAAGGGGTTTACAGAGTCAGCCTGTTGTCCCCCAAAAATCTGAGTACTCCTTTTACCCACCTCAGAAGAATGGAAGGTTGAGACCACCTTGAACTGGTCAGGATCAAACTCCTGGCTATGGGCAGAGTTTGCCTGCAATGCTGCATTGTAACCACTGTGCCACCATGGCCCTCCGTCCTTCCGCACTTAGCAATAGCACTTAGACAGATACCGCTTCACAATGCTTTCCAGCCCTCTCTAAGCAGTTTACAGAGTCAACCTATTGTTCACTCTGAAGTTGTTGTTGACACAACAATCTGGATCTTCATTTTACCGACCTCAGAAGGATCGAAGGCTGACCTGGTGAGAATCGAACTGCGATCAACGCTTCTAAAATCCCTCCCCCTAAATTGACAACTAATTCTATTAAGACAGAAGCTCTTCGATTGTATTCCGTAAGAAAATTATTGTCTCCTACTTAAAACCACTCTTTCCATTCTGGCCATGCAGGGAAGCCCAACAGCTGTGGTTCTTGCTCATCCTCCATCAGTCAGCAGTGTGGAAATAATTTGACATTTTATAAATGGGAGTTTTGTGGAAATGTATATGAAATGAGGCTTCTTGCAATTTTTCTCAAAAAAAAAAAAAAAAAGCAATTGATTCTCAGTTTTGTCTTTGGAATTAAAACTCCTAAGTGACGAGAAACTTTCCTAAGATGGGGTGAGTCACCTTTCAGGTGCATTGAATACTCCTACGTTCTCCATTACTCAGCCATAAATATACAAATTGCTGTTCGCTAAGGGTAGAAGCAGCCTATTACGACAAATATCACATTTAAAGCCTGACTACTAACTAGCTTGAGAAAGCTGAATTTTGATGCGGCGCTGCAGGAATCTGGAAATCTTGGGTCTTCTTAATGGGTTGGACTCCATTGTCTACCAAGGCCACTAACAAGGGACGCGTCGTAGTCCTGAACACATGCTAGTTCGATTCGCCCATCCTCTGCCACAACTATGCCACAATGCAGGAAAAGCAACCTTGATTATGTGTCAGAATGGTCAAACAATTGACAACTCCAAATCTTAACCAACAAATGCTCTGTCTTACACATTGGCAACAAAAATCAGAACAACACGTACAAGCTGGGGGGGGGGGATACAACCTCGTAGACAACCCTCGCTCTGTCAAGGACCTTGGAGTACTCATCTCAAATGATCTAAGCCCCAGAGCTCACTGTAACTGCATTGCCAAAAAGGCATTAAGAATTGTTAACCTAATTTTGCGAAGCTTCTTCTCCGGTAACATTGTACTGCAAACCAAAGCATACAAAACCTTTGCCAGACCAATCCTCGAATACAGCTCATCTGTCTGGAATCCACACTGTATATCAGACATTAATACAATTGAGAGAGTCCAGAGTTATTTCACAAGAAGAGTCCTCCACTCCTCGGCTCACAACAGAAACCCTTATGCCACCAGGCTCGAACTTTTGGGCTGGGACAACCTGGAACTACGCCACCTATGGTCTGATCTAAGAGTAGTACACAAAATTGTCTGCTATATCCTACCTGTCAATGACTCTTTCAGCTTCAACCTCAATAATACACGGGCAAACAATCGATACAAATGCAAGGTAAACTGCTCCAAACTCAATTGCAGAAAATACAACTTCAGCAACAGAGTGGTCAACGTCTGAAATGCTCTACCGGACTCTGTTGTTACATCTTCAAATCCCCATAACTTCAACCTTAAACTGTCTACCGTGGACCTCACCCCTTTCCTAAGAGGTCCGTATATGAGGAATGCATAAGCCCACCAGCGTGCCTCTCCTACTGTCCCCATTTGTACTCATTTCCTTTGTCCATGTCCATGTTTATACTTAATACCTGTTATCTCGTACATGTTTGAAAAATAAATAAATAAATAAAATGTTCCATGATGAATGGCTTTTCTGGAAAGGCTTCAGCCATTCATCTTGGGCTGATAGGAAAAGCCAATCAGGTTTCATCAAAAGCTTGGCAGACTCAACAGCTGAAATGTTGAGTTAATGGCCTGCTCCCTCACTCCCCTGCCTCCTCCACTCCCCATCCCTCTGGATATGGGCACCCACTAGAAGCATTTAATGAAGTTATTTTAGCAGGCGTTACATGGCACTCCAGCAATCCAGTTGCTGGGCCCAAGTGGGTGCCGGAGGAGTTTTGGATGGCAGCCTAAATCCACCCTTTCTCAGGACAGAATAAATGCAGCTGTCCAGGCAAGTCACTGGAGAGAGAGCATTGCGACTCTGGAAGGGGGGACCATGGAGATACTCAGTATTCAGCAGTTGGTAAGACCGAGAAGAATTGGGTTGGGGGTTGAGGGGGGACAGCTGCATATAATGAACTGTATGATGAGCCATTGAGGGAATTGGGCATGTCTAGGCTAACAAAGAGAAGGATTAGGGGGTGATGGGATAGCTGCCTTCCCAACGCTTGAAGGGCTGTCACCGGGAAGAAGGGAGTCAACCTATTCTCCAAAGCACTTGAGGGCAGGATGAGAAGCGATGGGTGGAGAGATCCAACCTAGAACTTGAGAAATTTCCTGACAGTGAGAACAATAAATCAGTGGAACAGAAGTTGCCTTCAGAGGATGTGGGTGCTTCATCACTGGAGGTCTTCGGGAAAAGATTAGATAAACATTTGTCTGAAGTTGTGTAGGGTTTCCTGCCTAAGCAGGGGGTTGGACTAGAAGACTCCAAAGTCCCTTCCAACTCTGTTGTTCTGTTCTGTTCTATTCATTCCAATATTATATGCTATGCTACTCTACTCTATATATATTTTGAAAACTCAAATAATAATTCTGGGAATAAGGAGAGCCATCCATCTCTTTTCCCAGATGTACCAGCCATTTGTCCAAGATTCAATAAAGTCTCCTGCCACGGACAGGGGTTCGACTTGAAAGCCTCCAAGATCCTTTCCAACCCTATTTTTCTAATCCCAGAACAAAGCAAGTCCTTTTGAGTTTGCTTGGAGTAAGCAAAGCAGGGTGGAAGGGTGGCCCGCTTGTAGATCTAATCATAGACCTGGTTATGAAGGGAAGATGCAGAGAACTCTGGGATGGAGACATTCATCCCCCAGGTCAAACTCGGTAGAAATTCTACCATCCAGGTTATGGTGGTCCCGAAGGTGGTTTTTCAGGAGGCAACTGGACTTTCTTGTTTTTTTCTTTTGAAGACATTTTGCTTCTCATCCAAGAAGCTTCTTCAGCTCTGACTGGATGGTGGGGAAATGGAAGGATTGACACTTTTTGCCGGCAGTTGCTCATTTGCAGTCTTTTAGAGGCACTTGGAGGTTTATCTGTCAGGGGCACCTGAGTGGTGCTAATGGGTCCTGTAGTCTTCATTTTTTCCCTCTGGGAATCCATTCCTACTCCCACACCATTCAAAGGGTCTTCACCCCAAATTGTATAGCTAAATGTGTGTAGAGATTCTCAGTCCTCCAGGTCATGGTTGTCCCAAAGGTGCTTTTTCAGGAGGCAACTGGACTTTCTTGTTTCTCTTTGAAGACATTTCGCTTCTCATCCAAGAAGCTCCTTCAGCTCCAACTGGATGGTGGGGAATGGAAGGATTTATATCCATATAAGAGAAGGACCCTGAGGACACAGATAAACCTCCAAGTGCTTCAACGGCTCTCTAAAAGAATGCAAATGTCCAGCTGTCTGCAAGGAATATAAATCCTTCCATTCCTCACTATCCAGTCAGAGCTGAAGAAGCTTCTTGGAAGAGAAGCGAAACTTCTTCAAAAGAAGAAAAAAAACAAAGTCCATTTACCTCCTGAAAAAAGCACCTATGGGATCCCCCAGGTCGGTTAAAACTTCTGATGCCTGTTTTTGCAACCCGTTCATAGGAATTTGATTAATTCAAACTCTAATTCCAGCATCTCCTGCCGCCCCTCGGTGAAAGTGATATGTGAAACCAGCTTGGTTCAGTTCCATGTATTGTATGAACCCAGAAAATGGGTTAATGAGAGAGTTGGTTAAATAAGTAATGGGAATGCAGGCAGACTCTACTCAAATTTCATTTTTGTTTTCAAACAGATATCTTTTTTCTTTTTAACAAGATTGCTTCTCACTCACATAGAAGCCTCTGTGTTTCTCTCCCTGTGCCAATTTAGCTGATGCGTGCATGCACTAAATTCTTGCATAGTGAGGCAAAGCCAATGCGCATGAGGAATGTACCAGAAAACTGGGTCATTTCAGTAACCGGAGCAAATCTCAGCCTTGGGCCAGGAAGGGAGCAGAATTGCTCACCAAAACTTAAAAGGCTTTTCCTCAAAGGGGAAATTAAGAATAAAACCACAAATACACAGTGCTGTGCAAGCCATCCACATTCAGGCTTGTGAATGTGGCACACTTGTGAAAACTTACGGATTGAAATCCAGAATCCTTTTTAAACCTTTCTGTTGAATCTGTCAGAAATGGTGCAGGGTCTCCTTCTTAGTCAGTGGGTAGGAGTAGATAACCTACAAGGTCCCTTCCAACTCTGTTAGTCTGTACCTGCTCCTTAACAATGGGCACCTCTCCTGCACTTGAGCTGAGATCTGGGATTCTGCATAAAACGTGGGGTATTTTAACTTACGCTGTGATGGATCCATTTTCTAGCTAGTAATGAATCATATTTTTTTTGCCAGTAGCAAGTGACGAATACCGTGATGAATAATGTATATTAAATGGTTGAGTAAAATGTCATCCTGTATTCATCACCAGTTCTGCGTGCCTTCTCAAACTTTTGGCGAAGATCAATATTGTAATAGATTAGAACCTGGCTGTCAGGTTGGTCTAGTTGATTGGAGAACTTTGGATTGTCTGAATCTATCTCCCCCAAATGAGATACCTGAGTTTGTGCAACTGTAAACTAGGCTCCTATAGGATGGTGGCTGTGAGAACATGGTCTATTGACTCAGCCTAGGGGTGTCAAACTCGATTGCGTTGAGGGCTGCATCAGGGTTGTGTTTGACCGTAGGGGGCTGGGGTGGGTGTGGCCAGGTTGGGCGTGGCTAGCATGACAGCACTCACATTGGGGCTGCCTTTGGTGGCTTGAGTGCTGTGCCCAGAGATGGGTTCCTGCCTATTCGGTCCAGTTCGGCCAAATAGGTAGTAACTCTGGTGGACACGTGGCCGTACCAGTTCTATGATCAGCAGCACCATCTTGATTTTCTGTTCTGCATATGTGCAGAACAATCTTCATTTTTAAAATGTCGTTTTTATTCACTTTTTAATGTTGCGCGTATCCACAGATTGTTTTAAAATTTCAATGAACCTACGCCGTGCGGAGCGCACAAATGTTTTTTTACTACCGAACGCGGTAATAATGGCGGCCGGAACCCACCCCTGGCTTTGCCAGAGAAAATGGGCTCCCATGCTCCATTTTCGGCTGCAGCGGCCTCCTGCAATCCTCTGTCAGCGAAAACAGAGCATGGTGGGGGGGTCCCACACGTGGCCCTCGCAAGCTCCATTTTCACTGACAGAGGCACCACAGGGCGGTCCTTCACTGTTTCCAGGGTAGCCCTGTGGACCAGATCTAAGCACCTCGCGGGCCAGATTCGGCCCCCGGGCTGGATTCGGAGCCTTGAGTTTGACACCCCCGACACAAATGATTGTGTGAAACCACCAGAATCCTGGTTGTTTGTTGGTTTGGACACACTCTGAATAGCAATGTTCTCGTTATCCTGGATTTGGGGTTGCCTGTGTCACTGTGAGCCAATCCTCCATGTCCAATCTGCATTTTCTCTCTGCATCCCAGGGTTGAATGTTCCCTGCATAGAAATATGGGCTATATAAGTTGAATCAATCATTTGAAAGGAGGCTTCCTAGCTGTGGGTTTGCGGTGCCTGGGGGCAAATGCCTAAAGAACTGTGAGCTGCAGATGATGTGAATCAACTAGGTTTCCATTCCCAGGAGCAGAAGTTTTTATCTGCTTGCGCAATGCGTGATGTTCTTTTTAAAACCGAACTCACAGCCATCGTCTTCCAGCTGTTGGACACTTTCCAGTTCTGACTTGTTCTCTAAATGGCCTAATGTGATTAGATCAGAGTGAAATAGGAGGAAGTTGTTTCTGCTTCAGCACATTAGAAGAAGTCCGTCTATGTCATCACATGGGCGAACCAGGCCGTCTGCTTGGAAAGCCTATGCTCGTAGTCCTCAGTGAGGTGCTTCTGCTGAGCCTCCTTCTCGGTCAGATCCAATTTGAACTGAGCTCTTTTATCAACTCTTTCTCGTGGTGGCTGCTTAGCTCCAACAACTTTCTGTTGGGGCCCTAAGGAGCCCGGGCGGACAGGCGAGGAGTGGCTGGGAGGGGAGGGGTGAGTAGAAGCCGTTGAGTGAGCCACACCCACCCAGTCACATGGCCACCTAGCCACGCCCATCCCAACTGGTCATTAGGCAGATCATATTAGTGGTCAGCGGGATTTAACATTATGAATTTAGTGGTCCCTGAGGTCCGAAAGGTTGGTGACTGCTGAGCTAGAGCAGGGCTCTCCAACCTTAGCAACTTTTAAGAATTGTGGACTTCAACTTCAGCCAGCTGAGGATTCTGGGAATTGAAGTCCACAATTCTTACAGTTGCTAAGGTTGGAGAGCCCTGTGTTTGAGCATGGCTTTTGTTTCTTCACTTGGGTGGCCTTCACAACTCCCCAGAAAACCTTCTGAATGCTTCATAGGTGCCAATGGAGGAGAGAAGTTCTCCAAGAAACATCAACAAATCCATTCCTGGTCTTAAGATAGCAAGGGGTGTCTTATTTTGGTGTTTGCATCAGGCATAAAACCCTCTTGCCTTCCAAAATCATTCCAGATCCCTAGGAATCTGTTAGCCTAAGAAGGAAGGAAGCAGAGAAGAAGGTTGGCTCTCTTGTGGTGCCTGGAATTCCCCAGGAGAGCAATGGAGACATTCCGTGGCTTCTTGGCCCAAGAAGGTGGGAATGCCAAGATGGGGTTGTGTTTCTGTAGCACTGGGGTCCAGGATTCCTGTGCCCTGAGTGATGGGATGCTTCAGGTGGCTGATTTCAGAAGACCTTTCCAGGGAGAAGTTCCTGGGTCCCCAAGCAGTCCCTAAAAAAGCCCTTCCCCGGTTGTGTTTCTTAATAAGACCAACAGTGGTCGGTTGGTTATCTTACACACTTTGGTTCACCAAACATAAAGCAAGCAGATTGGCTGGTTTTCCACTTAACTTAACCCAGTTACTAAAGAAGCTCATTTCCTGGGTTTGGCCAGTATAGATTAACAGAGTTGGAAGGGACCAGGTAGATCATCTAGTCCAACTCCCGCCCCCCAAGCAGGAGAAACTACACCCATAATGGCAAACCTATGGCACACATGCCAGAGGTGGCACGCAGCGCCTCTCTGTGGGCATGTGGCCCTCGCTCCAGTTCAGCTCCACTGTGCATGTGCGTGCACCTCCCACCATCCAGATGGTCTTTGGGTCTCTACCACGCATCACGGGGGAGGTGAGGGGTGGAGGGTCCCCTGCGCACACATACATGGGGCACATCTATGCGCACATTGTATTTGCGGTGTTTCGGCACTCGGTCAAGAAAATGAAAAGCCATCAATGTCGTACACCATTCCTGAGAGATGGCAGCCCAGTCTCTTCTTGAAAGCCTCCAGGGATGAAACTCCCACAACTTCTGAAGGCAACTTCTGTTCTATGGGTTGATTGTTCTCACTGTTAGAAAATTCCTCCTTATTTCTAGGTTGAATCTCTCCTTGATCAGTTTCCATCCATTCTTCCCTGTCTGGCCTTTGGGTGCCTTGAATAGAGTAGAGTAGAATAGAATCATAATCATAATCATCAGAATCAAAATAAAATAACAGAGTTGGAAGGGACCTTATAGGTCATCTAGTCCAACCCCCAGCCCAAGCATGAGACCCTACACCATTTCTGACAGATGGCAGTCCAGTCTCTTCTTGAAAGCCTCCAGTAATGAAGCCCCCACAACTTCTGAAGGCAACTTCTGTTCCATGGGTTGATTGTCAGGAAATTTCTCCTTATTTCCAACTTGAATCTCTCCTGGATCAGTTCCCATCCATTATTCCTTGTCTGGCCTTCGGGTGCCTTGGAGAATACTTAGCTTGACCCCCTCCTCTCTATGGCAGCCCCTCAAATATTGGAGCACTGCTATCCTGTCTCCCCTGGTCCTTCTCTTCCCTAGACCAGCCGTGCCCAATTCCTGCAACCATACAGTGGATTATAAACCAACCAAGACGGCTGATTTCTCCAACAGGTTAAACTGTTGTTCCCAATCTTGGCAGATGCGTGGACTTCAGCTCCCAGAATTCCCCACCGGGAAGTCCACGCATCTGAAAGTTGCCATGTTTGAGAGTCAGTTAAGCCCCGAAGTGCTGGCCAATGATCCTTCCCCAAACTGTGTCCCGGGTACAAATACAGCTGCTGAGTGGCTTAGCGGGTTGTGTGAATGCAGCTTGCATCATGTCTCATTAAGTTCGAAGGCTCTGTAAATGTAGAGAGAGACAGAGAGCAGATGCTTTGTCGGAGGTGCACATGGGCCCCGTTGTCCCCCTATAGGGGTCTTCATCCATCAGGAAGCCCCTTCGGGTTAGCTCCCTTGTTGCTCTACTGGACCCTGGCCAGAGTTTGTACTAGGTCAGCTGCTAGGAAGGCCCCAGGCAACGCAGGGGATTTGGGACCCACTCTGTCCCTGGCGCCTGCCTGTCTCAGCCTGCCCTTCGGCTACCCCGACTGGAAATGTGACCGGATACTGACACCGCATTATGTTTTTGTAGAGTATTCACATCCCAAAGCCTGCCTATAAATAGAAGTTGATTCGTCTGGGGGCAGGAGGAACGGTGGCATGGGTGGCATGTGAGAGCTGGAGCTGGCACCCTTCTCCCAGTGAGGGAGGGCACCACTTCAATGGGTTGGCCCTCGGCAGAAGTCAAATTGCCTTGGTCAATTTGGGCCCTCGAGACAAGATGGGTGAAGGGAAGGAGAAGAGCTGGCCTTCAGAAGTTGTGGGAGCTTCATCCCTGGTGATGGGTCTCCTTGCTTGGGTGGGTGGGGGAGTTGGACTAGATGACCTCTAAGGTCCCTTCCAACTCTGTTATTCTATATTCAATGTAATGCCTTCAGAAGTTGTGGGAGCTTCATCCCTGAAAGCTTTCAAGTAGAGACCGGACTGCCATCTGTCAGAAATGGTCTCCTGCTTAGGTGGGGGTTGGACTAGAGGACCTAAAAGGTCCCTTCCAACTCTTATTCTGTTATACTGGTACAAAGTCCCTTCCAACTCTGTTAATCTGTTAAAGCTGGCCTTCAGAAGTTGTGGGAGCTTCATCTCTGGAAGCTTTCATGTAGAGTGGACTGCCATCTGTCAGAAATGGTGTAGAGTCTCCTGCTTGGGCGGGGGTTGGACTAGATGACCTACAAGGTCCCTTCCAACTCTGTAAATCAGTATCTGTACCTATGGCATTCCATCATCTGCCCTAAAAACTAGAAAGCCAACGGAGAGTTGGTTTTTCATAAGATCCTCCCCCATCTTCAGGATGGAAGGACCAAATTATTATTCAGTGCAGGGATCCAAATCAAATTGTCTCTAGGAGACAATTGTCTCTTCCTCCCTTCTAGCCTGATGATGTTACCTAGTTTGGGTAACAAAATGTCTGTAAGAAAACTACCAAGCTCAGAGAGCACCAAAGACCCCACAGTCGTCGTGTTCTTGTTCTTGTTCTTGTTGTTGTTCTTGTTGTTGTTCTTGTTCTTGTTGTTGTTGTTGTTGTTGTTGTTGTTGTTGTTCTTCTTCTTCTTCTTCTTCTTCTTCTTCTTCTTCTTCTTCTTCTTCTTCTCCTTCTCCTCCTCCTCCTCCTCCTCCTCCTCCTCCTCCTCCTCCTCCTGCTCCTCCTCCTCCTGCTCCTCCTCCTCTTCCTCTTCTCCTCCTTCCCCCACTTTTCCTCCTCCTTTTCCTGCACTCTGCAAACCTAATTCCCTTCTTCTAGTCCGATGATGTTACCTAGTTGGGTAATGAAATGTCTACAAGACAGAAAGCAAGCTCAGAGAGCATCAAGGACCCCTCATTTCAACCCTGAGGCACAAATATTCTCCTTTATTGGTACCTTTTCAGGTTTTTGGAGCGGGTGGGCACACATCCCACTCTCAAAATCTCAAAATCGAACCCACCCAAGTTTCCCCTGGTCAGTTTCCCGTCTGTTGCTTGTTCCAAGTGGTGAGAAGGGAAAATAATAATTTCAGGGTGCCTAGGACTGAATCCTATCCCATCTCTTCCATTCTGGTCCATCCCCCAACCTTGTGCCTTCTAGAGGAAATAGATTCCAACCACCATCATCCCCAACCCGTCAAATTATTCCCCGAGGTGATGGGCACTGGAACCCCAACACGGATGAAAGCTGTCGGGTTAGATGCCTCTGTGCTTGCTTACTTCTATAATTTATATCCTGTTGTTCCACAACAAGGCACATACCCAGCCGTTGACAAGGCTGGTGTTTGATTTAAAACACAATTAAAATAACATGACAACGCAACCAACCAGAAATAATTCATAAGCCGCTGCATGAGGAGCCAGAATTAAAATAATAACAACAAAATGCGATGGAATTGTTTTCTACGTTCATCTCAATGCTGGCAGCCAGAAGGAAAAGCTGGAAACGGAATGCATAACACAATTCCACCGCCCCTTTTTTTGTAATTTCTGTCATTCCACTTGGCAGGTAGACTTCACCTGACTCTGGAGGTTTTGTTAGGCTGTGGTTGGTGACAGTTGATGTGCCAATTTTCCCCCTGCAATGAATTTTTTTGCGATTTCTCCTTAAATCGACTCAACAAGGGTGTGCAGTTAAGCCTAGTATCCCTCGTCTCATCCCTCATTTTTCTGTTCATGTATCTTTCTAAAATAAGAGTTCAGTCCAGGGGTGTCAAATTTGATTTCATTGAGTGCCTCATTGGGGTTGTATCTGACCTTGGGGGGGGGGAAGGAGGTGTGTGGCCAGCTCGACATCACTCGTGTTGGGGGACGCCTATGGTGGCCAAGTGCTAAGGCAGGACTTCCTCAGACCAGAGGTCGGCAATCTTAATTCTCCTTTCTTCTTCCTTCCCTTTCCTTCTTTTTCCTTCCCTCTTTCTTCACATTTCTTCTTCCTTCCCTTCTTTCCTTCTTTTCCTTCCCTCTTTCTTCACCTTTCTTCTTCCTTCCCTTCTTTCCTTCTTTTCCTTCCCTCTTTCTTCACCTTTCTTCTTCCTTCCCCTCTTTCCTTCTTTTCCTTCCCTCTTTCTTCACCTTTGTTCTTCCTTCCCCTTTCCTTCTTTTCCTTCCCTCTTTCTTCACTTTTCTTTTTCCTTCCCTTCTTTCCTTCTTTTCCTTCCCTCTTTTTTGCCTTTCTTCTTCCTTCCCATCTTTCCTTCTTTTCCTTCCCTCTTTCTTCGCCTTGATTCTTCCTTCCCTTCTTTCCTTCTTTTTCCTTCCTCACTCTCTTTCCATCTTTCCTTCCTTTTTTGTCATTCCTCTTTCCCTTTCTCCTTCCCTGAGCCTTCTTGCATGCTCAAATGCAAAAGGGGAAACATTTCTCCTTTTGTTTTGTTTGTAGTTTGTTTGGCTAGCCCTCTGCCAGCGAAAGCGGAGCTCGGGGTGGGCATGCATGCCCCCCCCCGCCCGAGCCCTATTTTTGCTGGCAGAAGTACCACAGGGCAGTCCTTTGATATTTCCAGGGTGGCCCCGCAGGTGAGGTCTAAATACTCTGAGGGCCGTATCTGGCCCACAGGCCTTGAGTTTGACACCCCTGGTTTAGTCCTTGCATCCAGTGCAGAGGGGATATTCAGCAGGTTCTGTCGAGTTCTGGAGAACCGGTGGTGGAAATTTTGAGTAGTTCAGAGAACCAGCAAGTACTACCTCTGGCTGGCCCCGCCTCCATCTATTCTCTGCCTCACTGATTGGGAGGGAATGGAGATTTTACAGTATCCTTCCCCTGGAGTGGGGAGGGAATGGAGATTTTACAGTATCCTTCCCCTGGAGTGGGGAGGGAATGGAGATTTTACAGGATCCTTCCCCCAGGAGTTGGGTGGGAATGGAGATTTTACAGGATCCTTCTCCCAGGAGTTGGGTGGGAATGGAGATTTTGCAGTATCCTTCCCCTGGAGTGGGGAGGGAATGGAGATTTTGCAGTATCCTTCCCCTGGAGTGGGGAGGGAATGGAGATTTTGCAGTATCCTTCCCCTGGAGTGGGGAGGGAATGGAGATTTTGCAGTATCCTTCCCCTGGAGTGGGGAGGGAATGGAGATTTTACAGTATCCTTCCCCTGGAGTGGGGAGGGAATGGAGATTTTACAGTATCCTTCCCCTGGAGTGGGGAGGGAATGGAGATTTTACAGTATCCTTCCCCTGGAGTGGGGAGGGAATGGAGATTTTACAGTATCCTGCCCCTGGAATGGGGTGGGAATGGAGATTTTGCAGTATCCTTCCCCTGGAATGGGGTGGGAATGGAGATTTTACAGGAGCCTTTCCCTGGAGTGGGGAGGGAATGGAGATTTTACAGTATCCTTCCCCTGGAGTGGGGAGGGAATGGAGATTTTACAGTATCCTTCCCCTGGAGTGGGGAGGGAATGGAGATTTTACAGTATCCTTCCCCTGGAGTGGGGAGGGAATGGAGATTTTACAGGATCCTTCCCCCAGGAGTTGGGTGGGAATGGAGATTTTGCAGTATCCTTCCCCTGGAGTGGGGAGGGAATGGAGATTTTACATGATCCTTCCCCCAGGAGTTGGGTGGGAATGGAGATTTTACAGGATCCTTCTCCCAGGAGTTGGGTGGGAATGGAGATTTTGCAGTATCCTTCCCCTGGAGTGGGGAGGGAATGGAGATTTTACATGATCCTTCTCCCAGGAGTTGGGTGGGAATGGAGATTTTGAGTATCCTTCCTCCAGGAGTGGGAAGGGAATGGGATTTTGCAGTATCCTTTCCCTGGAGTAGGGAGGGATTAGAGATTTTACAGTCTCCTTCCCCTGCCACACCCACCAAGCCAAGCCCACTATGCCACACCCACAGAACCGGTAGTAAAAAAAAATTGAATTTCACCACTGATCCAGTGACTGGATCAAGCAGTTCAGCTTGTTAATTTTTTTAACTTAATTTTATGTTATTTGTGGGGCTGATCTGCATATTCTGAGCACCAGCATCATTTCAACAATCAGGCAAATATGTCATTTGCATTGGCAAATGGTATGGATGGAATGCAAAATGTCATTTGGGATTTAAGAGACACCTTTCGCTCTCCAATTAGTTTGCTGAATGCCTACATCTTACAAGAAACAGAACGTTTTGCTTTCGTTTCTGATTAAGGGCCACTCGGTGTGCCTTGTTTTCACACAACACCCCAAACTGGGTCAGATAAAAAACCAGATGTTTGCCGCATTTGATCAGGGTCAACTTAATTGCGAACGAATGAATTCAGTAAGGTGAAGAATATTGCCTGAATGCAGCCTTCCTTGCTCTTCTGAATGCAAGCAAGGAAGGGTGTGTGATAGAATTGTTAAGTTAATGAACTGAATTTGTCCAATTATCCATCTCAATTGCATGATTCCGGGTGGCTGATAAAATAAAACCAATATGCTGCAACCATGTATAGCATTTTCCTAAGACTTATCTCTAAACATGAAGAGCTGGCACATCTGAGAAAAGAGATGGATGGTTCTCCTTATTCCCAGAATTATTAGTTTATATATATGACACCAAATACATATATATACTAAATGACACTAAATACATATAGATAGATAGATAGATAGATAGATAGATAGATAGATAGATAGATGATAGATAGATAGATAGATAGATAGATAGATAGATAGATAGATAGATAGATAGATAGATAATAGATAGATAGATAGATAGATGATATATAGATATAATTTCCATTTCCGTATTCATTTCTTTCTTTTATTGGAAGAAGTGTCCCATCTGGGTTCGGTTACAAGTGGGGAGAAAGACATTGAAAATATGGCGGCTCTTGGGAAAGACGGTTTTTAATGGTGGACAGGACCACGTGGTTTGACATCCTGGGGGAGGGGGGGAAGGCTCACATGCCTTGAAGATTTTGAAAGAAAAAAGGGAAGAGATTCCTGTACAAGAAATGTATCCCATTGGCTGTCAGACTCCCAGGGAGTGGGGGTCTTAGTAACTTTGTAGGCTGTCTGTCTTTGGAGTCCCAAGCTTGGTTGACTCTTGCTGGGTGATGATGTAATGAAAGGGCTTTGGGATCCCTATTATGGTTCTGCCTGAAGGAGGTAGATCTTTGTTATGTAGACTAGACTGGCTCAGGCCTTAATGGCCCATTGACAAAGCGGGGGAGAGGAAGCTGCAGGGAGCTGCTTTGTCTTTAAAACATGTTTCTCCTTTTCTCATCCAGGAAAATATAATATTCTGCCTTTTTAAAATATTTCCTAAAATATTTCATTTTTCTAGGAAAGGGGTGGGTACTAATTTCCTATACAAGTAACCGAGAAGTAACTACAACGACCGACCAAGAAAGCAATATTAAAAGAATTGCTGAAAGAATGAATCAACCCTCATTAGCTCCAGAACTAAGCCAATTTTATTGCCAAAACATTATTTTAACATGATGGGCCTCCTGCTAGGGCTGATGAATTAATTAGATGGCCAAAAGTAGAATACCAACAAGAGGGCATCTGCTAAAAAATGCAACCTGTCTTTTCCACAAGAAGTTCATGCCAATTCTCCCCCCCCCCCCCTCACCCCTCCTTTCCAACTGCTGCTTTCTATTTCTATTTCCTGGCTGGGCTCCCATGTCCTCTATTTGGGGAAACAAATCATCACCTTTATTAAGGCTGTCAATGTTTTGTTTTTAATTTTGGCAAACTTCTGGATACCTTCAGTTCGCTCCAATTTATCCAGGGTGGATAAAAATCGATGATTTTTAAAAAAATAAATAAGTAAAAATCGGATATTTTTTATTTAAATCAGATTTTATTTATTGTTATCAAATTTATTTTAATAAAATGCTTTTGGAGTAAAGATAGTTTTCTATTTAAGATACATTAATAATGTAGTTTATTCAGCATGAAATGGAGCTCAGTTATGTAGCATGAGGCTGTGTATTCTGCAATATCGGGACTTTCGGTGAGTCAACAGCAGGTCGTAGGAGGAGCCGCTGCGGGACAGAGATGACAGTTGCTTTTTAAAAATTAGGATTTAAATCAAGTTGATTTAAATCAAACCTTTTTACTAGTGATTTAAATCACAACTTAAATCACTAGGAAAAAACCATGGTTGATTTAAACTTGATTTAAATCAAATCCACCCTGCTCCTAACAGCTCCCCATTCGGGGTGTTAAAATGCTTTGTAAGGCCTCGCATGACCTACAGCCTCCTTCTTTCTGACTGTTTTCCTCTCTGGTCTCCTTCTGTAGGTAAGTGAGGAACGGCCTGAAGAGAAAGTCGGCTGTTTTGCAGCACGCACGAGAGGGACAGCCTGGGAGCCTGAACGTTGGCGCTCTGGTCCGGCTGCGCCCTGGTGGGAATCGGTGGAAAGAGAGAAGCAGAAAGCGGAAGACGAGAAGAAGAAGAAGGTGAGCCATTTTGTTGTGACCCACCAGCGCCCAACGGAGCTGGCAGCAGATTCAGACAGTGAAGAGGTTGGAGAGAAACATGGGCCAGTCCTGGAGTCTGGGAAAGGCTCTGAGGAGGGTTCTGTGTCAGAGGCAGAGAGGGGATCAGGGCCGTATGCCAGTTATCAGTTCCCTTTGGAGTTGGAGATCAGTGAGGCAGAAGAACAGCTGGAGCCTGCTCCCAGTGTGCGCATGCACAGAGCTGCCAGAGGAAAGGAGCAGCCAGGGAACAAGGGTCAACTTGGGAGTAAGGCCACAGGTGGATAGTGGATGACCCCTCTGATAGGGAATAAAAGAGGAGCAAAAGGGGAGTGGAGTTTGCAAGAGACAATGTGTTCATTCCTGCATTCTTGCCAAGTCCAAAAGATATCGACCTGGCCAAGCTTGAACAAGGTCGGTCATTGTGAACTATCTTGAAAGACTGTGGGAGAGAAAAGATTTTGCTGGAGAGGAATTCACTGTCAAGTAAATAAAAGGGGTTTATCGGGATGAGGACTTGGCTTTATGCTGCTGGGGAAGCTTAGGTCAGAACACCTAATGGGTGTGACCATGGTGGGCATGGCCTGCACAGCCTCCTGCATCATGGCGGTGAGGGGGAGTTTTCACCCTCCCCAGCCTCCAGAGGCTTTCTTTGAGCCTCCAGGTGGGGGAAAATGGTCTTCCCCAGGTTTCGGAGGCTCACCGAAGGCCGGAAACCGGCCCATTTCCAGACATCCGGGAAGCCTGTTTTTTGCCCTCCCAGAACCTCCACATGGGCCCTGCACTTACCTGGCATGATGAAGGGGCCATGTGGAGACTTCTGAGAGGGGAGGGGTGGGTGGGGCCAGCCAGTCCTTGCAACAACCAGTTCGTCGAACTGGATGCAAAATTAATATCCGGTTCGTCTGAAGTGGTGCGAACCGGCTGAATCACACCCCTGTTTATAAGTCTAAGTAATATTGCTATTAGATGAAAGAGTATCATCATGCGGACTCTAATTAAGCTTCTAGAGTAGCGGGTACAATCTTTGTAGGTAGCATGTTCTGGATTATCCCAGTTGAGGAATTACTTGGGCCCTGGAAGCCTTATAAAAGGTTACCATACTCTGACTGAGGCAGCAAAGAGGCCCAGAATGCTGATTCCTTCCCTCTAGGGGCCCTTCTAGATATCTGCAGCTCAGATCTGGCATCCCGACTTTAGTGAGCTTATTATTCCTCACGTTGATGCCACCAATATCTTTTCCAGCTTGAGGCCCTCAATAATGCCAGGTTGAAGATTGACACCCTGGAAGACTTGGCGGCCATTGTCAAGCATCACAAGCAGAAGAAGAAAAAGTGTAAGAAAGTGGTCCTCCCCAAACCGCAGGAGCCGGAAATTATTGTGAGTATTCTGGAGGGTTTCTCAAATGTGCAGAACCTTGATAGGGCATCTTCAGCATGGTTGAGAAGGAGTCAGGCTGCCCCGAAAGATCCAAGTGTCCATGAAATTAGATCTGGCCTTGAGCATCCTGATTAGACAGTGGCAAGGGCTAAAAATGCCTTTGCTTATCGGAGTTAATATTAGATACTAATAATAGTTACATATTAAGTATCTGGGGGTGCAGATAATTAACAATCTGAACTAGTCTCTCCACACGTCATCCTTAGTGAGAAGCATGCAAACCAGTATCTGCATCCTATGAGGAGAGCATATCTTTCTCCTTCTGTCCTGGCCACTTTCTACAGAGGCACGGCAGAGAGCGTTTTAACAAACCACATCCCTATTTGGTTTGGTGGCAGCAGCGCCTGAGATAGAAAGTCCCTACAGAGAGTGGTGAGGACATTGGAGATTATAGGAAGCTTGCTTCCCATTATTCAGGATGCTGCTTATAAGTACTCTTTAGACATATTTCCCAGATTAAGTGTGATTTCATCTCCTCCTCGGTTTGGGAGTCTTCCTCTGTATGTTTTTCAGCTCTTACTCCTCTTTCCCCAAAAACATTTTGGATAGCATTTAATATACATGTATAAACATTTTTTGGATAGCATTTCATATACATCAACATGATAGCCAGCATCCAATGAAGTATGAGAAGGAGGAGGAGGAGAAGGAGGAGAAGAAGCAGCATGTAAAGATTCCTTTGCTTTCATTTGCTCATTCATTTCTCAGCACTATTTTTTAAGATAGGACAGTCTCGGGGGGAAGCCTCTATTTCTGGAAAGGACAAATGTAAAAAGGATGGCGGATAAAAACTTGGAACGAGAAGATAAATTTATCATTCTCTTTCGGCTTCTTTATATAAAACATAAAAGATTTCTTCATGACCGTGGTGTTTCCTTGGCAACAAGAGGAAGGTAGTTTGCCATTCTTAATAAAAGGAATAACAGAGTAACAGAGTTGGAAGGGACCTTGGAGGTCTTCTAGTCCAACCCTGTTCAAGCAGAAGACCCTATGACATCCCAGACAAAGTGGCTCTCGTTTCTTCTTCAAAGCCTCCAGCGATGGAGCACCCACAACTTCTGAAAGCAAGCTGTTCCACTGATTAATGGTTCTCATTGTTAGGAAATTTCTTCTTAATTCCAGGTTGCTTCTCTCCTTGATTAGTTTCCATCCATTGCTTCTTGTCCTACCCCAGAGGCTTTGGCGAATAGATTAACCCTATTGTTCCTTATGGCCCAAATATTGGAAGACTATCATGTCACACCTAGTCTTTCTTTTCATTAGACTTTGTTGTTGTTAGTTGCATACGACTCATCGCGACCCCATGGACAATGTTCCTCCAGGCCTTCCTGTCCTCTACCACCCTCTGGAGTCCATTGAAGCTCACGCCGATTGCTTCAGTGACTCCATCCAGCCACCTCGTTCTCTGCCGTCCCCTTCTTCTTTTGCCCTCCACCATGAGGCTCTTCTCCAGGGAGTCCTTCTTCCTTCTCATTAGGTGGCCAAAGGATTTGAGTTTCCTCTTCAGGATCTGGCCTTCTAAAGAGCAGCCAGGGTGGATCTCCGCTAGGACTGACTGGTTGGATCGCCTTGCAGTCTAAGGGACTTGCAGGAGTCTTCTCCAGCACCCGGGTTCAAAGGCCTCCATTCTTTGGTGCTCAGCCTTTCTTATGGTACAACTTTCACAGCCATCCATTGCAACTGGGAAAACCACAGTCTTGACTATACGTACCTTTGTTGGCAGGGTGATGTCTCTGCTTTTTAGTCTGCTGTCTAGATTTGCCATAGATTTCTTCCCCAGGAGCAAGCCTCTTTTAATTTCTTGGCTGCAGTCCCCATCTGCGGTGATCTTGGAGCCCAGGAAAATAAAACCTGTCACTACCTTTGTAGTGTCAGATTTCACTAGACTAGACATATCCAATTCTTGCAACCATTCCATGGATAGAGTAGAATAGAGTGGAGTGGAATAGGATAACAGAATTAGAAGGGACCTTGGAGGTCTTCTAGTCCAACCCCCTGCTCAGGCAGGAAACCCTACATCAGTTCAGACAAATGGTTATGCAATCTTTTCTTAAAAACCTCCAGTGTTGGAACATTCACAACTTCTGGAGGCAAGTTGTTCCACTGATTAATGGTTCCCATTGTCAGGAAATGAACCGTCCTCCAGGGGCTACAGGGAGTCAAAAAAAGTTAATATGGCAGCCTGAAACTCCCCGCACTTAATTTGCTTCAACTCTCCCTCCCTTATGCATTCTGATTCTCTCCTTTTGAGCCCCCCAGTAAAACAAATCTGAGATAATTTCTGTCTTTTCTTTTCTTAGATAGAATCGGTGGAGCCAGAGCAGTTTCTTGATGCCGCACTGGAGAACCGGATTCTTGTTATCGATAAATATCTGGCCGATGGAGGGGACCCCAATATCCATGACAAGGTATTGTGCGGACACCAAGGAACACTTACCCCCTACATCATTTGCCAAGAGTCTCACCTTTCATCTGAAAGATGTGTGACAATTCAAACAAAGGAAGGGTGGGAGTATTCTGACTGAGGCTTCCCAAACTCCTTGTCCCGACAAAAACCCCTTTCATTAATTCTGAATTCTGCTCATTCATATCCAGCAAAGTCTTTCGAGGGAGGCTTTACAGTCACAGACCTTATCTGGCTTGGAGAGCTGCCAGACCGATCTCTGCAGAACTTGACCAGGAGTCTCGGAGAGACACGAACCAATGAAGCGAACTAATTGTCTCCTGCAAACTCCATTCCTCTGTTGCTCCTCTTTTATTTCCTCTGGGAGGGGCCATTCATTGTCCACCTGTGGCCTTACTCCCAAGTCGACCCCTGTTCTTTAACTGTTCCCTTTGTCTGGCAACTCTGCGCTTGCGCACAGTGGAAACAGCCTCCAGATGTTCATCTGCCTCACTGATGTCTGGCTCTGAAGGCAGCTGATAACTGGCATAAGACCCTGGCCCCATCTCTCCCTCCAACACAGAGCCCATGCCAGAGCCTTCCCCAAACTCCAGAACTGGCCCATGTTCCTTCCCAACCGTCTCACTGTCTGAATCTGCTGCCAGCTATGCTGGCAGGCCACAACAGGGAGAAGCATATCCCAAGATGGTTTGAATTTGAAACATAAAGCAGTTTCATTTTAATATTACATACATTCTAACATTTTATATTTATAGTCCCTGAATAGGAACCCACAGGGTCATAAAAAGGGAGCTTAGCTCTACGATACCTGTTTTTAGTGATACATCAGGGCATCTGAATGAATTGAGGCAGAAAATCTGGATTTCCACTCCCTCTTTCTGAGCTATATATACAAAATTTTGCTTTTTCCCCAAGTGGTTTTCTGCCAGTTGGGTTGGTCTCATTACAGTATCAAGGTACTCAAGCACCACCTGCTGGCTACCAGGTGCATTGACGGAGTCACATCTATAGACCAGATGGATATTTTGGCCGAAATATCCAAAATTAAAATCCGTAATGCAGAGTTATATAGGCAAAAGCACAAGCAACCTTCCAGAATTTGCTTGGCTATCATTCCTAGCAACGATAAGCCACATGTCCCTTGTTAGAGGTGATGGGAACAATCCTTCACCAACCAGCAAAGATTCCCAGTGTTTGATTAATTGTGTGAGTTTCAATTGAGCCATTCATAATACCGGCAAAATACTTTGGGTAATGTAGGAAGTTAGCACCCACCCAAAAATGAAAATACGGAAAAATGAAATATTTTAGGAAATACCGTGTTTCCCTGAAAATGAAGACAGAGTCTTATTTTACAATACAATACAATAGCAGAGTTGGAAGGGACCTTGGAGGTCTTCTAGTCCAACCTCCTGCCTAGGCAGGAAAATGGCTATCCAACATCTTCTTAAAGACTTCCAGTGTTGGGGCATTCACAACTTCTGGAGGCAAGCTGTTCCACTGATTAATTGTTCTAACTGTCAGGAAATTTCTCATCAGTTCTAAGTTGCTTCTCTCCTTATTTCTTTTTGACACTCCCCCCCCCCCGCCCAAATAAGCACTTAGCCTTATTTTCAGGGAAGTCTTATTATTTTGGAGGTGCAGGAGATGGGGAGCATCGTCATCTCATGGCTGCTGCTATGTTGCAATATTTTCAGGGAGGGCTTTTGGGGGGGGGACTGCTTCTTTTAATGCATGCATTCAAAAGCCCATTTGGGCTTATTATCCAGGGAATTCTTAATTTTGGGATATTAAAAGGGCAGAATATTCCCCACCCAAAGGGAAGCAGAAATTCACACACCCCCAACCTTTGTTAATGGGCCATTTAAGGCCTGAGCCAGTCTATTCTACATAACAAAGATCTTCAGCTGCAGGATGATGGGATTAAGACACGGCCCTCAGGACATGATAGGATTAGCCCTCTACCCATCTCACCATGTGCCACCTGGGAACACTGCATCACCCAGCAAGGCTCAACCAAGCCTGGGACTCAGGACAGCCTACAAAGTTAGTTAAGTCCCCCGCCCCCTGGGAGTCTGACCACCAATCAGAATACATTTCTTCGAACAGGAAGCTCTAAGGTGGGGCCCAGAGAGGGTATAAAACCAGGGCACTCTCAGCATCAATTCCCTTTTCCCCCCAGCATCTCAAGCCAGGTGATCCTGTCCACCATTAAAGCCATCTTTCCAAGCATTTCATTTCATTTCATTTTAATTTATTTGTATGCCGCCCTTTTCCCTAAGGGGACTCAGGGCGGCTCACAACTCAAAGGGAGGGAAAAACAAACAAAGTTACAGAAAACATAAAACCATACATAGTTAAAAAAACAACAACACAACAATCATACCATTCGAAGTGGGGCAGCGAGTCTTTAGCCCCAGGCCTGTCGGAACAGCCAGGTTTTAAGGGCTGTGCGGAAGGCCTGAAGGGTGGTGAGGGTACGAATCTCCATGGGGAGTTTGTTCCAGAGGGTCGGAGCAAGCCTGTGTTTCCAGTGTCTTTTCCCCCCACTTGGAACTGAACCCAGATGGACATTTCTTCCAACAATTTAGAACCATCGTTCAGAATAATGCACTTGTTTTTCAGACTTGGAAGTTTGGAAAGGACATTTTGTTTTAGGAGAGGCGCTCCATTTCCCTTTTCCTTCCATCCATTAAGTAGCATTTTATTTTTAAAAGATATGGGGAAACAAAGTTTGTTTCGGGACAAAAAAAAATATGTTTGCCTTTGGAATCTCTTTTCAAAGGATCATGGTAAAAATGCCATGTGTGTTTTGGCGTGTGGCAGCGTTTATGAAAAGTTTGGTTGGAAGATGGCCGTTTGCTTTGCAGGAAAGGAGAATATCTTTGCATTCAATTATTGTTCTTTTTAAACATGTCCTTTTATTGAACGTTGAGTCACCTTGATCTTTAATTTTAAAAATATTTTTTTAAAAAGAAATGGGGGTGCTTTTTCTCTCTCTAAACCATCCAAGAGCAGTGATACAGAAAAGGTGGCCTTAGATCACATTTGTTTGCTGCACTTAAAAGTTCTGGCATTTGAAAAGTCTGTCATTCTGCAAAGTTGCTCCTTGAGGGCCAGCCTGATGGGAATTTTCCAAGAGGTAGAGAGAGCTTCGGCTGATACCTCATTTTTCATCAGCTGAATAGGTTTTTTCATGGGGTAGAGAAACTAATGAGATCCTCATTCATCCAGATCATCATCATCATCATCTTTTAACAACCCCATAATCCCCTACCGGATGGAGTTTGAGCAACTGAAAGGAGCTAGCAGTGTGTTTAATGGCCAGATGCCCTTCCCTGTTGCCAATGCGGAGTTTTGTTCAGGAGATATATTCTCAGAGTGCCCAGAGAGAAATATCTGCCTCTACCTAGGATTGAACTCACAGCCTCCTGATTGTGAGGCGAGAGCTCTGCCTCTAGGCCACCGCTCATTCATCCAGGTCATGGTTGTCCCAAAGGTGCTTTTTCCAAAAGACAACTGGACTTTGGGTTTTTTAAAAAAACATTTTGCTTCTCATGAACTTGGATGAGAAGCAAAATGTTTTTAAAAAGAAAAGTCCAGTTATCTTTTTGGAAAAAAGCACCTTTGGGTAGAGAAACTAGCACCAATAAAGGAGAATATTTGTAGCTCAGGGTTGAAGGGGTCCTTAGTGCTTTCTGAGTTGGTTGTTTTCCTGCAGACATTTCATTACCAAACTAAGTCATAGCATCAGTGCTACTCAGCATTAACACTGAAGATGTTACCTAGTTTGGTAATGAAATGTCTGCAAGAAAACAACCAAGCTCAGAGATCACCCAGGGCCTCTCAGAGAAATGGTGTAGGGCCGTGATGGTGAACCTATGGAGAAGCAGCATGCAGCTTCCTCTCCATAGGTACATGAGCAGCTCACCTCCGCTGCGGATGCGTGCATGCCTCCCACCAGCCAGCTGGTCTTTGGGACTCTGCCACGCATGAGCGGAGGGCAGGGCACATGCCATCACTTATGTAGGGTCTCCTGCTTGGACAGGGGGTTTGACTAGATGACCTACAAGGTCCCTTCCAACTCCAACTCCGTTAGTAAAATTAGTGTGCCTACAAGTGAGTCTCAGGGTGTATCCGGCACAGAAGGCTTTGTAAGCAGTGCTGAAGCCTTCTCAGTAGATGCCAGCCGCCCTCTTCTTCTACGCAGTGCTGCACGCAGGGAGATAGGATGCATTAGGAATAACCCTCCCAGGGCCAGAGTGGTGAGAAATTCAGACTGCAGAATTATCCTCGAGAGACAAATCTCTTCTTTACTCTCTCTGCTACAGTTCAAATGCACAGCCCTGCATCGAGCCTGTTTGCGGGGACACAAAGAGATCGTGGACAAGTTGCTGGAAGCAGGGGCCAAAGTCGAGCCAAGAGACATGGTGAGTCTCAATTGACGGCTTACAATCCCAAGTGTTTCTGAGCAGGGGTGAGTTCCAGCTTTAGTATTACTGCTGGTTCGTTTAGGGGCTGGCTGCGGGCACACTCGATGTGCGCTAGTAGTAAAAAAAATGTGTTTCTGTGCATGCACAGAAGCAAAACAACCCAAAACCAATATGGTGATAGAACCAATAGAACGAAAACCGATAGAACTGTTTTGGGAACTGGTTCCTGTCCGGGAACTGACAGGCAGCTTCTCCAAATTGGCTTTCTAAACTTCCCGCGAGGTGCATTGGAAGGTCTTCTCCATTCACCCCCCCCCCCAAGAGTGGGAATCTGACTTGTTTGGAAGGTTGGAGAAGGCCCAAGAAGGATCTTAGGGAGCATCTTCTGCTTTGTTTGGTGCAGCTGGAGGCAACCCCCTTGTTCTGGGCCTGCCGCGGGGGACATCTGGAAATCCTCAAGGCGCTGATCAGCCGTGGAGCCAAGATTTCTACCCGGGACAAGGTAAGGGGTGGAAAGAAGGGGGATCCCCTTTCCTGTATCTAAACAAGCCACATCTTGAGGATTCTTGGTGGACCTTTTCCTTCTGGTTGCAGCTATGGAGCACACCCCTGCATGTGGCGGTCCGTACCGGCCACTCTGACTGCGCTGAGCATCTCATTGCCTGTGGAGCGAAAATCAACGCCCAGGATAAGGTGCAGGAAGCCGGGTGGGGGGGAATGCTTGATGCGAAGGCAGGGGCAGCTGTGGGCTTCACATTTTATTACCACTGGTTCGCCCTGTGTGTGCACCCGTTTGTGGGCATTTGCGTCCCTTCCACAATGTGGCTGGCTTTCTGTGCATGCGCTTTGCTCACACAGGCACCTTCCGTGCATGTCACCTGCTTCAAAATATGCCTAAATAGGACAGCATAGAGCAGGGAGGTTGGGCGGCCCCAACCGTGATTTCCACTACCAGTTTGGGCAAAGCAGTCCGAACCTCTGGGCAGTGGGTGCCTTATCGTGGCCATCTCCATCTCAACCTTAACTCTAGTGCCATTCTCCCAATTATCTTTTTTTGTGGGAGAAAGATTGATAATAAGGAAGCGATTCGGTTCAGCCTGAACCTTGAGTGATCAGGACTGTCAAGGCTCAAGGGAATGTCGTACGATGGCCAAGTTCACACATGCTGAGACAAGGACTGGATACTGACATCTTGCTGAATCGCTAACATCCCACACCGTTTGTCAAGTGTGAAATATGAATGGAGGGAAGGAGGAAGAGGAGGAAGGACAACAGCAATAGCATATATATTGCTTCATAGTATTTCACATCCCTCTCTAAGCAATTTACAGAGTCAACCTCTTGCCCTTAACATGGATGGATGGAAGAATGGACGGAAGGAGGGAGAAGAAGCAGGGAAGAAAGGATGGGAGGAAGGCAATAGCAGACATATACCTCTTCACAGTGCTTTACAGCCCTCTCTAAGCGGTTAGGGAGGAAGGGGGAAGAGGCAGAGAAAGAAGGAAGGATGGGAGGAAGGCAGGCAGGGAGAGAGGGAGGAAGAAGAGAGGATGGGAGGCAGGCAGGCAGGCAGGATGGGAGGAAGGGTGTTCTGAGTTCTTGATCTTAGTTGTACTTTACATCTGTCTTCAGACACAGTAATGGATGGATGGAAGGAAGGAAGGAGGGAAGGGAGAGGGAAGGAGGAAAGAAGGAATAGCAATAGCACTTAAGATTTATATACTGCTTCACAGTGCTTGACAGCCCTCTCTAAGTGGTTTACAGTCGGCCTCTTGCCCCCAACAATCTGGGTCATCATTTTACCCACCTCGGAAGGATGGAAGGCTGAGTCAACCTTGAGCCTGGTGAGATTTGAACTGCCAAACTGCTGGCAGCCGACAGGCAGCAGAAGTAGTCTGCAGTACTGCACCCTAACCACTGAGGCTCATATAAACCTGACTCCCAAGTTATTAAAATGCAGCTACTTCATTTATCAAACATGCAAAGCTCAAGAAGGAAACTTTTTCTGGCCTAATGCGATGGGTCTGGAGAATATTCAGAGTCCGACTTGGCTTCGTTATCGTTTGTCTCTTTGCAAAGCACGAATCCAGTGCATGCAAATTATGTCCATTATGCAATGGATGAACCAGGTCATGTAATACATATTCTTCTCTTTCCTTACCAACGATGCCATTCTTAAGGGCTGGGCAGGGTCTCTGCTGGCTGAGGTCAGCCCTGGGCTTTTCCAGTAGCCCCCTTCCCATTTTTGAAGGAACAAGATGGAGGGGATTTTGTGTACTTTTTAAATTGGCTGTATCTACAAAATAAGTTTCACTCGGTCGCTAAGGAGCAGAGGTGATATTCAGCTTGTTCGTACCAGTTTGCCTGAAACGGTAGTGGAAATCGCAGGTGAGTCTGCCCACCCGGCTCTATGCTGTCCTATTTAGGCACGCTTTTGAGGCTGGGTGCATTCACGGAAGGGGTGTGTGTGAGCAAAGCGCATGCACAAAAGGCCAGGTGCATGCACGGAAGGGGCGTTTGCACCCGCAAAGCGAGTGGCAAACCAGTGGTAACAAAATGTGAAGCCCACCGTTGCTAAGGACGCAACAGGATAAAGGCATCCAACCTTGGCAACTTTTAAGACTTGTGGACTTCAACTCCCAGAATTCCCCTGGGGAATTCTGGGAGTTGAAGTCCATAAGTCTTAAAAGTTGCCAAGGTTGGACACCCCAGCAATAAGACGCATTTGGACTACACATCAAACTTGGTTGAGATTTGGTTTTTAGCAGCTTAACCTGAAACGCAAACCCAACTCAAGTCTGTTTGGTTAGTCCAAACCACCGTGCGAGGCCAGAAATATATAAAAGTTAATTCGTAACCAAGTTAAAGTGTGTTGTGTGAACGCAGACTCTCTCTTTCTCTCTGGCCAGGAAGGAGATACACCCATTCACGATGCGGTCAGACTAGGACGATTCCAGGCGGTAAAGACCTTGTTGATGTACGGGGCAAATCTTAACATCCAGAATGAGGTGAGCACAGAAAAAAACCTGGCTGGGCAATTCAGGAAGCTGGAAGTCCAGGGGTCTTAAAATGGCCAAAGGTTGGACACCCCTAATTTAACCCCTTAACTGTTCCTCTTATCCCAGGACAGCATGTAGGATAGTTCCCCACCCAAGGAGTATTTTGCAGTGGCTGGAATGGTGATGGATAGCTGAAGAAGTCAGGATAAAATGCACCTCCATTACATAGGTTTCTTTTGATGGAAAGTTACCACACCAGAGTAAAAAAGCAAATGATCTTGTAGTTTTGGGGAGAAACAGCAGGCATGGGATGGGGTGGAAGGTAGACTTTACTAGTGGGGACAAAGTTGAAATGCATAGTAGGTGAACATTTTCTGCAGGAGCCCTTCAGTTTAGTGGGAATATTGGTTAGGTTCAGGGGTGAGATTGAAAATTTTTAGCAACCTGTTCTCTCCCTGGTTGCTGGGTGGGCGTGGCCTACTCAGCCTCCTCAAGGCGAGGGGGGCAGTTTTTGCCCTCCCGAGGGTCCAGAGGTTTTCCCTGAGACTCTGGGAGGGCAAAAACGGCCTCCCCTGGGCCCATTTCTGGACTTCCAGTAAGCCCACTTTTCACTCTCCCAGAGCCTCCGCAAAGGCCCTGTACTTACCTGGCATGATGAACGGGCTGCCTAGACACCCCTGGAAAGGGCGGGGCGGGTGGGGCCAGCCGGTCCTTGCAACAACCAGTTCGGGGAACCGGCTGAATCTCCCCTTTGGTTAAGTTCCTTTACAGCAGTTACAGATTTATGTTCTCTGCGTATAGTAAAAAAAGATCCTACTTCGATGATCAGTGAGTAGAGGCAGGAAAGAGTTGGGAGTGGTCATGTAGCCCGAGTACAGGTTAGCCCTTCCTCATGAGGACTAGCATGCTGCTGAATAAGAGAAAGCAAGTTCCCAAAAGTGCCTTTTCAAAAGGCGACAGAAACAATGTCCAGAATCAGAATGGAGCCAGAAGGGACCTTGGAGGTCTTCTAGTCCAGCTCCCTGCTCAAGTAGATCCTATTCTAGTGATGGAGAACCTTTTTAGAATTGGGTGCCTACTGCGTGTGTTTGCCTGCCCACCCCCATAATGCCCCCTGGCACCGTGCCCCCTGCACATGTGCGCATGACCCCCGATGCCCTGCGCATGTGTGGACAGCTTTCTTGGAGCTCCGGAGGGCGAAAATGGCCTCCCCCACCTGCCCAGGAGCCCCTCTGGTAGGTCTGTTTTTCACCCTCCTCAGGTTCCAGAGGCTTTCTAGGAGCCTGGAGAGGGCAAAAAACAGCCCAATGCGCAAACTAAGGTTTGGGAATGGACTTCCGGGTTGCCCTTTGGGCCGTTTTTCTCTCTCAGGAGGGTTCCCTGAAGCCTCCGGAGGGCAAAAAACAGCCAAAAATCAGCTGGCCAGCATGCGCATGACAGGGCAACACCTCATATGCCCTCAGAAATGGCTCCGTGTGCCACCTATGGAATGCGGGGCATAGGTTCGCCATCATGGGGAATAAGAGTTGGAAGGGGCCTTGGAGGTCTTCTAGTCCAACCCCCTGCTTAGGCAGGAAACCCTACACCACTTCAGGCAAATGGTTATCCAACATCTTCTTAAAAACTTCCAGTGTTGGAGCATTTATGACTTCTGGAAGCAAGCTGTTCCGCTGATTTTTTAATTATCTGTTTAAACAACTAATTGTTTAATTATGAGCCACTTCTCTTGTCTTCGCAGGAGGCAGTCACTCCCGTAGACCTGGTGAAGGACTGGCAGACGGGGATCCGGGAGACGCTTCAAATGTGCGCCAACCGGCAGCAAGGCCTAACCAGGAGCTGCTGAATGTGTGTGGTGGTGGTGGGGGGGGCTACCTTGAATAATCGGGTGTTGACTCTATAAGCTGGCAGCCCCCCTTTTTTTCCACTCCACTACCCTGCGACCAACTCACCATCCTTGTCCCTCTTTTGCACCAAACTCTGCATGTCTGCCTTTCCTCTTCAGCAACAAAAATTGTGGGGAGGGGTTTCTTGCATCCCCAGCTGATACGGGGGGAGCCAGATGGGCTCTAAGGACCTCCTGCAGCTTTTTCTCTCTCAAGAGACTTTTTGTGAGCAAAGCTGGTCAGGGGACGGGCCTTTGCATGCCTGCATTCCTCCAGACTACCCACAGAGGGCAGCCTGGTGGGGCTTTGAGCAAGGCAAGTCTCCAAGCAGCTCTGCCTTCCAGCCTCCAAACTCCAGGGAGTTTAAGCATCCCAGGAGCCTGGGGGCTGCAAGGAGAAAGGCCAGAGATGAGGATATGTGAGGCTCCCCTGGCCAACTCCAGATGGCCAAAACGGGTCGGATCCAAGGAGCTAGCAGTGAGGGATGTCAGTTTTAAGGGAACTAGCCAATGGCAGAGAGCCAGGTCCTGTAGCTGGCTCTCTGCTCCAAGGGTCAGTCCCGCTGGCCCAGCTGCTCCCTGGATCTGTGGAGGAGCAAGCCTGACTTTTAGGGGAAGCTGAGGTCGAGCTGTCGCTTAGGCAGAGGAAGATATTTCTCTCTCTGGGCACACTTGAAAATATATATGCTGAACAAAACTCCGCATTGGTGACAAGAAGGGCATCTGGCCATTCAAACACTCTGCTAGCTCCATTCACTTGCACGAGGGATTAGGGGGTCGTTCAATGAAGATGATGATGATCTGGCCTCACTTCAAACCACAGTGGTGTTCTCTTGGCAGGCAGCTCTCCTGGAAGGGGCATCTTGTCACAGCCCTCCCTGATGCTGGGGTTGAGGGCTGGGCGATGTTCTTCCAGAGGTGGAGAGGCCCTCCGGCCACTAGAGGGAGGCCAAGTTGAAATCCTCTTGAGCTTGTTACCCCAAATGATGAAACTCTTCTTGAATGAGTCAAATATCCCCTGGTGAAGATAACGAGTGGATCCACCTTCCTTTTTGGTCCCTCTCTTCAGTTGGTGAAGCCACCAGCAGCTGGAATGAGCCAACCTGCCACGGCCAACTCACCATAGGACAACTCGCTTGGGGACAATTCAATTTATTGAAGATAGCTTTCAGAAATTATTTTAATTTTTGCCATTCATATTTCATTTTGTCCTTCCTTCGGCATCCTTTCTTTTAATGATCCTATTCCACTATTTCAGGGCTCTCAAACTCAAGGCCCAGGGGCCAGATCCGACCCACGGATGTGGTTAGATCTGACCCGTGAGGCTTTCCTGGAAATAGTGAAGGACTGGCCCCTAGTGCCTGCGCTCCAGCCTAGGTCAGCCGGGTACTGATCTAAAACTTGGTGCCAACCCATCTGGGCTGGAATGCAGTCAGCCTTAAATCCGTGGGGCCAAACTGACGTCAGTGAGCGGCTGCCACTGTCCCCTGGGGACACATTGGAGACAATGGATCCCCTCAGCCCCACAGGCATCCCCGACACAACATCAAGCTGGCCACAACCACCCTGTTGGCTGCAAACACCCGGCCATGATCACCCCATCCATGCCCCCCCCCCACGGTCAACCACAACCTTGATGCAGCCCTCAATGAAATAGTGTTTGACACCCCTGCATTATTTCTTCCATATTAGTGTAACTCTTGTCCTGCGTAGACGTGGCCATGACAATTTGCCCGTGTTGAATTGTCATAGACTCACGAGCAGCTGCTCCCTTGTCATCATTTCCAGCCACTGCTGATCCCTGGTTGTCCTCGCCCTCGCTCCTTGATACATTAGACAAGAGAAGGAGGCCTACCTTGGTGCTGCTAGCCAGGCTGAGTCCTCCTCCACCAGCACTTGGTCCTCCTAACAGCACAATTCCTCCGATAGACAAAGGGGCCAAGTATGGCCGACAGTGGGTTCCGGCAGGCACTACTGCAGGTTCACTCGTGTCCGTGCTTTGCACGCACGTGCTTGATGCATGTTGAACGTGCATGCGCAGTGCAATTAAAATTGTTCCACACATGCACAGAAATGAAAAACAAGATGGCGCTGCTGCCTGCACCACTCAGGGAACCAGTTTGGGGGCATGGCAAGCTTGGGTCGCTGCCAGTTCCAGTCCCACTACCGGTTTGTCTGAACCGGTCCAAACTGGTAGGAACCCACCACTGTCCATGACGGACTATTCCAGAGGGGGGGGGGACACACACATGCCAATCAGGCATCCCCTCCCTCTAATTGTAACTCCTTTGCTTGGGGGAACTGGGTTCTCCCTACTGGCCTCTACCTATTCATGACTTCAAGGTCTGCCTTCAACGAACGTGTGCCCCAGAGCCAACCTTGCTCTCTCTCTCTCTCTCTCAATCTGGAACGGGAGTTGTACCCTACTGGCTCTGGTGACTATTTATTTATTTATTCCCGCCCTCCCCTTCTCGCTTTTCCAGAGGAAGGGCGGCTGAGACGATTACTTGAATTTTTTTCTTTGTAAACCGACGGCAACTTCACTTCCTTGCATTGATTTGTGACACCCCCCCCCCCAAAGCTGTCGCAAACGATACTGTAGTCCTTTTTTTGTCAAAGTTGTGAGGTGCGGAATTACGGCCCCTTGGTGACCGGTGCACCGTAACTCCCAGGATTCCTGAGACAGCCAGGAATTCTGGGAGTTGAAGTCCACAGGTCATAAAAGGGGTCGTAGTCTCCCCATCCCTGGTCTAAGTCAGGGGATCTCCAACCTTGGCAAGGTGAAGACTTGTGGACTTTGTCAACTTGCGAAATTGGATTGTTTTTGAAACTTGTTTGAGGCTCCTGCTTTTTATTGGTCGTAACCCTGACAGACTTCAATTCCCAGAATTCTGGGAGTTGAAGTCCATAAGTCTTAAAAGTTGCCAAGGTTGGAGACCTCTGGTCTAAGTCTCATCAGGCCACTGTGCACAGGCAATTCGCCAGTCTGGCGTTAAGACTGGCTTGAGGTTGCTTAGCCATGGGCCCAGGTCTTCGGTATCATTTCAGGACAGGCCCCTCCATCCATGCCCACAGCAACACTCCCGGCGGGCGCGTGGGCAAGACTGGGGGGGCATGCGGGGGTTCCAGAAAGGCACTCCGCTTAGGAACCTGATTGTACAGTGCTAAGACTTTCTTCCCTCAAAACATTGTGAGGGGCAGTACTGATGTGATGTGATTTTTCTTTTGTAAATAATAAAGAGTTATTTTTGTGTCCTGAAAGATGGGGAGTTGAGAGCAATTGTGGCTGTGAACAAAAGGTTGGCCTTGAAACCACTTGTCATTTTTAGGCTGGAATGTGAATTTGTTTTGAAAGGAAACTCTTTTTATTTACATCCACTGAAGAGGCATCTAAGGCTTCAATTTTCGTGGGGAAAAAAAAATCCCCAAAGTCACCACCCTGAGTGTAAATTGCAAAGGTCCTCCAGTGCAAAGTTCCTGCCGACTAAATGCTAGTGCAGGGGTCTTCAACCTTAAACACTCAAAGAGCTATTTGGACCCATTTCCCACAGAAAACACCACGACCCACAAAACCTTGGTGGGCGTGGCCAACTCGACATCCCTCACTCCCATGCAGTCACATGACCCCCACCACCACCCCATCATGCCTACCCAGGTTTGGTGGCTCCCGGTGTTTTCTTTTCTGTGGGAAATGTGGTGGGATCACCAGACAAGGAGCCACAGCAGAGGGATGAAAGAGCCACATGTGGCTCCAGAGCCACGGGTTGCTGACACCCACACTAGTGTTTCAATGAAGGAGATTCCAGCCCAGCCCAGCCTGGTCTTTGCTGTGCTACCTTTCTACCTGGGGGTCGCTGCTATTTCTCCTCAAGAACTCTGTGGCCAGTATTTACCATGTTCATCTGCTTGAAATCGCCTCAGATACATTTCCTAGAAGTATGACAGCCAGTAGAATTAGGAGGGAGATGCTACCGTGTTTCCCCAAAAATACGCTGTTTCCCTGAAAATATTATTTCCCTGGATAATAAGCCCAACTAGGCTTTTGAGTGCATGCGCTAAAATAAGCCCTCCCCTGAAAATAAGCCCTCCCAGAAAATATATACAACACAGCAGCAGCCATGAGGTGACCACACTCGCTGCCTCCTGCACTTCAAAAATAATAACACCTCTCCAGAAAAAAGGCCAAGTGCTTATTTCGGGGGTCAAAAGAAAATAAGATCCTACTTATTTTCGGGGAAATCCGTTATGACCTACTCCGGAAAGACACCCTATCATGTTTTTGAATGGAGGTATTAAAATTAAGCCCTATCTCTAAAATTAGCCCTAATTAAGTCCCTGCTCACCCTGGGATTCAGGGGGTGGGGGCAAGGCACACAGGTAAAAAAATTAAACTAGGGTGGGGACCCCGGGCACCTACCTCGCCTTGCAGGCCCACTTCTGTGGTCACTTGCTGCTGCTCACACATGTAGCCCCCAGCATCCATTTTGCCATCAAAGCCTTCCGGAAAGCTCTCTGCAGCTGAGAAACGGGCTCTGGATTGATGTGCGCAGCATCCCCTGGCTTTCATTTCGCCTTCAGAGGCTTCCAGAAAGCACTAAAAGCGGCCGCAGAAGTGGGCTGCCAGCGTGTTCCTGCTGGGCAGGACTGTCAACATGAGGTGAGTCAATAATTAGACCCAACCAAAAAAAAGCCCTAGCCATTTTTTCAGGGCTTAAAAGAAAATAAAACCCAGTCATATTTTCAGAGAAACGCAGTAGTTCTAATGCTGCCAAGGAAAAGGAAGAATTGACTTCTCTAGGTAAAGGTAAAGGCTCCCCTCACACATATATGCTAGTCATTCCTGACTCTAGGGGGTGGTGCTCATCTCCGTTTCAAAGCCGACGAGCCAGCGCTATCTGAAGAAGTCTCTGTGATCATGTGGCTGGCACGACTAAATGCCAAAGGTGCATGGAACGCTGTTACCTTCCCACCAAAGGTGGTTCCTATTTTTTATTTGCATTTTTACGTGCTTTCGAACTGTTAGGTTGGCAGAAGCTGGGACAAGTAACGGGAGCTCACTCCGTTACGCGGCACTAGGGATTCGAACCATCGAACTGCCGACCTTTCTGATCAACAAGCTCAGCGTCTTAGCCAATGAGCCACCCTTATATAGATGTGTAAGGAGAGACAATTCTCTGGGAAGGTACAGCTGGTGGACAAGTTACAAACAATTTACCAAAACCAGACATACAACTAGATTCAGACACGTTCTGCTGTTGGCTGTGAGAAGGGAGAGGCTGAACGAGGGAGAGAAAGGGAACGGGATTTGCTTCTCCCAGAATCCCTCTGATTCTTTATTGACTTTAAAAAATAAGATTTAGGGATGGGCATGTCCCAAAGGGGAAATACTGTGGAGTAGAGCAACGAGAGGGGAGAGGGGGAAGTGTCTCTCTGCCAAAACCTCAGCGGAGGGTTTCGCTCGCCCAAGGGAAACGTGGGATCGCCAGTGAGAGCTTAGAAGTGCAAATCGAAAACCGAAGATAATTCAGGGGCAAGCCAGGGACCCGGGGCCCTTCCCAAGAGTGCAAAAGCCCCAGAGAAAATGGGGAGGATTCAGCCCTGCCATTCGACTTTTCCAGGACGGCCGCCATGGAAGGGAGAACAGGTTGGAGAGGGGGGGGGGCAAGTATCCGCCTGCCCCTCCTCTGTAGCAGGAGTCCCTTGGCAAAAATCCCGTCGGTTCCAGAACAGCTGATCCAGGGCAAACAGGAAACTGGCAAGCCCAATGCCAGGAGGCAGAAGAGAGGCGCAGGATTCCCAGAGCTGGTCTTTGGCACAGTTTGGGCAGTGGGGTAGGCAAAGGACCGGGACTAGTCTGGGGGGGCGTGCTGGGCCTGGTGCAGGCACTCAGGTGAGCTTGGGGACTCCCAAGAGTCATGGCTTGCAACCCGGGTCTGCAAGGCAGGACATCGGGACCCTGGCAAGATGGCAGGCCCATGGGGTCGGTTCCAGAGCCGAGACCAGGGCCTGTAGCCAAGCAGGCAAGGACAGGTGGCAGAAACGAACATTGAGGCTGTTATCGCAAAATCTGGCAGAGTCCGGCAAGTGCTTTTAAAGAGAAGTGAGCATCTGGAGCCCTTAAGGGATTAGCATGGCAGGAAGGTAGAAACACACACAGAGAGAGAGCCCTGTTGACACGGAGGAGGCAATGAGGAGGAAGGGCCTGGCAGCCACCTTCCCGTTTGCACCACAAACGTCAAAAGAGTCGAGTCTGTATTTGCTGGCCGCCGCTCTCCTCCACCAACACATTTCGCTCAGGTCCACCAACTCTCCGCAGTCAAGCTCTGCTTACAAATGTCTTAGGCATAATAGTAGCCCAGTTGGGGCGCTGGAAGCCGCTGGCGTTGAGTCCAGCCGGGCCTCTCTCTCCCCCCGAGAAGGCCAGGCCCCTACCGTCTTTTGGAAACGCAGGTGCCCAATGATAAGTCCATCCAGGCGGAAGCCAGGAGAAGTGCTGAAGGTTTTGAGGGAGGGGTCCTCCTGGGCTGGCCCCACCTGCAGCCCTAATGCCACCTGTTTGAAGTCAAACCCCCGTGCTGTGGCTGGACTCTTCCTGGAGGTTGAACTTGCTTCGGTTTTTCCCTGGAAGGCGAAGACAAGGAGCAGCCATGAAATGTAATGGGACAACCCTGGCAGCGGGAGTGTGTTGTGGCCTGCCAGTGGCCAGCAGAGCTGGGCGCAGACTCGGACAGTGAGGAGGTTGGGGAGGAAGATGAGCCAGTCCTGGAGTCTGGGAAAGGCTCTGATGAGGGCTCTGTATGGGAGGCAGAGAAGGGGCCAGGGAGGAGGACGGCTTCGCGTGGCTGGGGAAGCCTAGGTCAGAACAAGATTTTTGAAGTAGTTGGGAACAAAGTTTTCTTCCATCTTCAATGTTTTGTTTTTAAAAAAAATAAAATTAAACCAATTTCAATATGCTGTTTTACTGCCTTTTTAAACTGGTGCAAGATTGCTAAACGTCCTTTGACAAACTGGTGGTCAAATTTCAGCTGCACAGTCTTGGAAGGCTTTGGATATGAAATTAATATTTTAAGTCAGGGCGGCAAAACAGGATGATAATCTAAAGGGAGGGGACACTTTCTCTCCGAGAAAAGCTAGCTAGACGTTTGCAAGCTGCAAAACCTTGGCTGAAATCTCAACTGCACCCACTTTCTTAAGATAGGAGACATTTTTTTAAAAAAAATATCAGCTTTCCACCTGCAAGGGGAAAGGAATACAGCTGGCCTACTTGACAGGTATGTTGTGGGATCCTGAAATTGATAGGACAAGTAAGAACTTCCTCTTCCTTACATTAATGGACATTTCATCTATTCTGCAAAGCTGACATGCTTGTGGGCAGGGTCTTCTGTTGGTCCCACCACACCAGCAAACACGATCCTTTGCACATTTCTCCAACTCATGCTAATCTCCATAAGGTCTAGACAGTTTTTTGTTTTTTTTACCTTGGCAGCTTGGAGATGTGTGGGCTTCAAACTCCCAGAATTCTCCAGCAATCTGGTTACCAGCCCAGGGGCCTCACCACAGCGTGGTTGAGTCCCCCAGGAGTAGCAGCAACACCCCTGGGAATGTCAGGTTGGTTTCCCATCCCAGCCAGGATGTTTGAAATCCTCTCCAAGGGTTTAGAAACTTGGAGGGGTTGGCACAGGGTTGGCCCACAAATGGAGAGTAGCAAGATGGGGGGGGGGGAGCAAGGGATATTGAGAGGAAAACAGCTAGAGAGAGGGGGGAGAGAGAGAAAGGGAGAGAAAGGGGAAAAGATTGAGAGAGAGAGAGGAAAAAAGAGATAGGGAGAGGAAAAAGAGGGGAAAAGAGATTGAGAGAGAGAAAGGGAGAGAAAGGGGAAAAGATTGAGAGAGAGGAAAAAGAAAGGAAAAGGGGGGAAGAGATTAAGAGGGATTGAGAGAGGGGAAAAGAGATTGAGAGAGAGAGGAAAAGAGATTGAGAGAGAGGGAGAGAGAGGAAGAGAGGAAGAGGAAGAGAGAGAGGGGAAAAGAGATTGAGAGAGGGAGAGAGAGGAAAAGAGAGAGGGAGAGAGAGGGAGAGGAAAAGAGAGAGGAAAAGAGATAGGAAGAGAGCGGGAGAGGAAAAGAGAGAGGGGAAAAGAGATTGAGGGAGAGAGGAAAAGATTGAGGGAGAGGGAGAGGAAAAGAGAGAGGGGGAAGAGATAGAGGAAAAGGGATTGAAAGAGAGGGGAGAGAGAGAAAGAGAACACAAACAAAGAAGAAATACGAAGATATTTACCTTGTGAATTTTTTTTAAAAAAGGGACTCCAGGCTATGGCAGAGAGGCCTATGTTAAACGCGGTTTTCGATTGTGCCAAAGAAAGAAAGATTGAGCGGGAAGGCTGGAAGAAAGAAGAAACAGAAAGAGGGGAAAAAAGAGCTTTTGGCTCCTGGAAGTAGAGACACAGAAAGAGATCAAGTGAGACGTGTGGAGAAACAGCTTTGGCCGGCCCAGGAGCTCCCATAGGGCAGTCTCTTCAGAGGGGGCACCCTCTAACTCCCTGGGTGTGACCCACTCCACCTGGGCTACCCTTTCCTCCTGCCCCATCGCCTTTTCTCCTAAG
>NW_028261382.1:75240788-75245788 GCF_051295495.1 Thamnophis sirtalis
TCCAGTTAAAAATTTGGCTTCTGCTTTCTCGATCAAACCTTCTAGTGCTGCGTACGGGTATGCGTGAATGACCTTGGGAGTGGAGGAGAAGAAGAAGAGAGGCTGCCTAGGGAACGAAGAGATGAAAGGCAGGGAGGGAGGGGGAGCTCACAGCTGAATAACGTAGAAAAAGACAGCAATAAAACATCTGCCCTAAATTATAAGGCAAGAGAGAGAGGGAGGGAGGGAGGGAGGGAGGGAGGGGCAGAGAGGGGTGGGAGATTTGTACTTTCAGACTTGCAAGATTGACTGCCAGCCTCCCGAGTAGACTAGAATCACAACAAGATGAACTAAATCTATGTTATGGTAAAACAACTTTAACAGGACCTTGTAAGTCCCAAAATACAATTCTCCCGCTGTCACTTTTTATTGCCTGGTTAAGTTAGGGTGGATCCTTGGTAAATTCCTTTCTCTGCCCACCTTCCAAGGTCATCCTCACATATAATTCCATTTACGTAGCTACAAACTCGGTGTTCTGACCGAGGCTTCCCAAGAACATGAAACAAACTCCTTGTCCCAACAAAAAACCCTTTTATTAATTTACAGTGAATTCTGCTCATTCACATCCAACAAAGTCTTTCAAGGGAAGATTTATGGTCACAGACCTTATCTGGCTTGGAGAGCTGACAGGCTGATATCTGCAAAACTTGGCAAGGACTCTCAGAGTCACGAATCAATTAAACGAACTAATTGTCTGCTGGAAACTCCACTCCCCTTTCACTTCTCTTTTATTTCCTCTGGGAGGGGCCATCCTTTGTCCACCTGTGGCCTTACTCCCAAATTGACCCATTCTTTAGCTGCTCCCTTTGTCTGGCAACTCTGCACATGTGCACACAGGGAACACGCTCCAGCTGTTTGTTTGTCTCCCTGACGTCTGACTCTGAAGGCAGCACATAACTACTAGATGGCCCTGGCCCCCTCTCTGCCTCCGACACAGAGCCCTTGTAGAGCCTTCCCCAGACTCCAGGACTGGCCCAGGTTCCTCCCCAACCTCCTCACTGTCCGAATCTGCTGCCGGCACCACTAGCCACTGGCAGGCCACAACACTTGATGAAGACTTTTTCCCACTCTTGGATGGCTTGGATTTAACTACTCTTCTTCTCTCAACCCGTTTATTGTTCTGTACATTTGCATGATATTATTCTTTTCTTGGCTGCTGTGCTCAGATCTTCTACCTGGCTAATTAATCTCAAAATAGAAATTAGCTCCTCTTTAAATAGAATACAAATTTCTAGTTCTTGTATAAAAAGGGGTTACATAGCCCTCCCCGTTTCCTATTCGGATGATAAGAGCACCAATATTACACATGAAACAAATTCACTTGAATGATTTTATCAAGCGGAATCCGTACGATCTCAATATATCAAGGGGAAAATAGCTGAATCTTTTATCTGTGCCAAGTAACAGCTGAAGCCATTTGTTCTAAAGCTTGGCAATTACAACTGTGCAGCAGAGTTTCCCAAAAGTCTGACAGATAAAAAATACCTTTTTGGGGGAGTGATTCTTCATTTTTTTTTAAAAAGAATGAACAAAAATCTCCATTTTCTTTGTTGCTGCCCATTAAGGTAAGACTTTGAGGGAGAAATTAAAGTTCTTTGCTGCAGAATCTATAAAAGGCGTCCAAATGTAGCAAGTTAATTATGCAAATGAAATAATTAGAAAATAGTTCCCCCTTTTAAGATAAAACCCATTCTAAGATAAAACCCATCCTAAGATAAAACCCATCCTAAGATAAAATCCATCAGATAAAACCTGATAAGTTTGACTTTGCTAAGGTTTCATTGTTCTGGATTCCAAAAAGACATTTCCTAATTTGACTTCCAGAACTGGATGTTTTGGCTAACTCACTTAAGGCCCTTAATTATTTATGCTTCTCTTCATTTACATCTTTCTCCTGCTATATTGCTGCAGCATCAATAAAACATGTAAGATTAGTAAACAAACCCTAGCCTGCTCTGAACCATCTTTTCATTATATTAAGATGAATTTTCTGTAGTGCTTTTACCGATGCAAATGCCTTCCCCTAAAACATCACAATAAAAACTCTTAATGCAATAAAAGACATGTCTAATGCTACCAAAAGAGCTTTTTTTTTGGCACAGGTTGCTCTGAAGCTGAAAGAGTCATCTCAAATCATCTGACTTTCCTAAGGAGGAAAATATTTTGGTAAAGGTTTTTTTAAGGCAGGGGTGGATCATTTGCAGATCTGAGTCTCGTTTGGAAGTAACTCTGTTGCCAGACCTGGAAAGCCGTCTTTTGCATTGGGACTTCAGGCCAGCCACATTTACTGCTGCGGGAAACTGGAAGTGGGGATTATATGGAGTGGGGTAGATATAGTCAAAATAACACTCCTTTCTCAGAGAGTCAAGGACATCTTGCCTTGCACCTGGAGTGGCCTGACTGGGAGGTGCTTGATTGGACCATGTGACGGACATGTGTATGCAGGGCAGGGACTTGGACTTTTGTTTGGGAGGGGGAAACCTGGAAACTTTCAGATTCGAGTTTTCCCAGATGTGCCAATATGGCATTTCTAATAAAGTGGAACTTTGAGGAAACTCAAGCTCAACTCAAAATAACAAAGTTGGAAGGGAGCTTGGAGGTCTTCTAGTCCAACCCTCTGCTCAAGCAGGAGACTCTATACCATTTCAGGCAAATGGCTGTTCAATCTCTTCCTAGTGATGGAATACCCACAACTTCTGAAGGCAAGCCGTTCCACTGGTTAATTGTTCTCACAGTTAGGAAATTTCTCATTAGTTCTAGGTTGCTTCTCTCCTTGGCTTTCCATCCATTGCTTTTTGTCCTGCCTTTAGATGCTTTGGAGAACAGGTTGACTCCCTCTTCTCTTTGACAGCCCCTCAAATAATGGAACATTGCTATCATGTCACCCCCAGTCCTTCTTTTCACTAGACTAGAGATACTCAGTTCCTGCAACCATTCTTAATTTGTTTTAGCCTCCAGCCTCCTAATCATCTTTGTTACTTGGAACCCTGATATTAACCCTAATCTCTATTAAAACCTCAACCAGCTCCCCAGAATTCAGGAGGTACTGTCCATGGTCCTGAGCCCCGATCATCTACCCAAAATCAGGTGGTGTGAAGACTCAGGGAAGATTGGGGGGGGGGGGGAATGACACCTCTGAAATACAATAGCACAGTTGGAAGGGACCTTGGAGGTCTTCTAGTCCAACCCCCTGCCTAGGCAGGAAACCCTATACCTTTTCAGACAAATGGCTATCCAACATCTTCTTAAAGACTTCCAGTGTTGGGGCATTCACAACTTCTGGAGGCAAGTTGTTTCACTGATTCATTGTTCTAACTGTCAGGAAATTTCTCCTCAGTTCTAAGTTGCTTCTCTCCTTGATTAGTTTCCACCCATTGCTTCTGGTTCTACCCTCAGGTGGCTTGGAGAATAGTTTGACTCCCTGTTCTTTGTGGCAACCCCTGAGATACTGGAACACTGCTATCATGTCTCCTCTGCTCCTTCTTTTCATTAAACTAGACATACCCAGTTCCTGCAACCGTTCTTCATGTTTTAGTCTCCACTCCTCCAGAAGGTGTGCTCTTCTCTGCACTCCTTCTGGAGTCTCCACATCTTTTCTACATCGTGGCGACCAAAACTGAATGCAGTATTCCAAGTGTGGCCTTACCAATGCCTTATAAAGTGGTATTAACACTTCACGTGATCTTGATTCTATCCCTCTGTTTATGTAGCCTAGAACTGTATTGGCTTTTTTGGCAGCTGCTGCACACCGCTGGCTCATATTTAAATGGTTGTCCACTAGGACTCCAAGATCCCTTTTACAGTTACTACTGTTGAGCAAGGTACCACCTATATTGTACCTGTGCATTTCGTTTTTCTTGCCTAAATGTAGAACCTTACTCTTTTCACCACTGAATTTCATTTTATTAGATAGTGCCCAATGTTCAAGTTTGTCAATATCCTTCTGTATCTTAAGCCTGTCTTCCGGAGTGTTGGCTGTTCCTGCCAAATGAACTCAAGTTTGCTGGTAAACAGTTCCATGGCTTGTGAGAAAGGCAAAAAGAGATCGTACAAAGAAAAACTAAGAGTATGTTAGAAAGAAAGGAAAATATTAATGCTCCAGCTCCAGACCCTGAGCTAATGCAGCAACAGACAGAAAAAGAAATGTCTATTTCTGCTGGGAATCTGAAATGTATAATAAAGAGAATGTATATTTAATCATTCATGTATTAACTGCAGCTAAAATTGTATTTGTACAACACTGGAAAACTGTAGAGATTCCTATTGAGGATAAGGTGATAAGGAAAATATTAGAATGTGCAGAAATGAATATACTAACATTAGCAATTAAGGAGAATGAGCAAACTGAATATTATATGATTTGGGAAGTATTTTACCAATGGTTGGAGAAAAAACAAGGTGTTTGGAAATGAAGAAGACTAAAAAAATAAGTAGATAATACACCTAGATAAAGATATAAAATGGCTAGTGTGTGTGTGTGATAAGAATAATGATGTTTAATGTTGATATATTATTACTAGAAGATAGTAAGAAGAAAAATGGAGCGTTTGATAATGTTGAAATGCTTAACATATTATAATACTAAAGTTAGGGAAATAATGTTAATATGAATGTGAAAGATATGGCAAAAGAGGAACAATGTTGCACAGAGATGTTTGTACCCAGACGACACACTGCAGAAGGAAAGATGGAATGTTTATTTTCGTAATTGAAAAATAATAAATCTTTTTAAAAAAGAAAAAGAAATGTCCACTTTTTGTTTAAAGGGGAAAAATAGAAATAGTTTCTGGGGTATGAAATCCACCTGGAGACACTTTGTGTAAGTCCGGCAGCTATACAATTTAGTTTAATAAATAAAATCAATACGACAAGATTCCAGAGCTGGAAAAATCTTCTAATAACACCAACCTCCATTTGTTTTCTTTCTCTTGCTGCACAATCTAAAAAGCTAGGGGCGATTT